>NW_006922255.1:613526-625047 GCF_000298275.1 Orycteropus afer afer | reverse complement strand
TGTTTCTTTGCTATTCATAAGGCTTTCCCTGGCCAATTCTTTGAGAAGTGGATGGCCTCTTCCTTCTTCCTAGTCTGTCTCACTCTGTAAGCTGGGCTGATACCTGTGCACCATGTGCATCCTGCTGGGTTTGAAACACCAGTGGCTCAGCCTCAAAACTCATATCAACATGTCACCACAGTAGGACAAACCAACAGACAACTTTGTCTCCCTTTTGGAATCCTCTCCTATCACCCATACCTGGGTCCCTGTGGCTGATTTCTCCTCTGTCCAGATTCCTGGGCTTTTTAATCCTCTTTCACCCACTCTCCCACCCTGGTGCTTTGGGGGTGCCTGGGTTCCCTCTCTGCACCTGGATCCCTGCAGCTGACTGCTCTTCTGTCCTGGGTCCTGGGCCTTTTAATCCCCTTTCTCCTGCTCTCCTGCCCTGCTGCTTTGGGCGTGCCTGGGTTCTCTCTCCTCACCTGGACCCCTGCGGCTGACTGCTCCAGCAATGATACTGTCTATTTAAATGATATTCTGAATTTACTAAAATTCAATCAGGAATAAATAAGGCTATTACGGGCATCAGTGATACCATTTCACTCATTAACACATTTATTCATTCATCAAATATTTACTGAATGTCTATTTGCCTTGTATTGTGCTCAGTGCTGGGATATAGTAGTGAGCAAAATGGACATAACTTTGCCCCTATAGAGCTACAGAGTGTCTGCGACAATGGGATCAAGTATAGCGAGGATTTTGGAGCTGGCACAGGACTGGGTGGTGTTTTGTTCTGCTATGCATAAGGTTGCTATGAGTCAGAGATGACTCTATGGCACCTAACAACAACAGCAATAGTGCATATCATCATTGCACCAATGACAATGACATATCTGTTATGGGTTCTTCAGTTTTTGTGGTGGGAATACTGGTGCTATGCTATGGAGTGGGATATAGAAATCCTACAAACAAGCATAATTGTTCCACCCATAACCAATGCTCCTAGGAATATTTAAGTTCCTGTTCACTTGCAATTATTTCACACTCAGCACTCTATTTAGGAAGATTTATTGAATAGTAAGAAGGATTAGGAAACCAGTAAGAAGATGTTCTTCTATATTTCAGAAGAGCAGTAGTGGATTACATGTATTATTTAGATACTGAAAAGAATGGGACAACTTCCAGAGATGTTTAGGAGCCATGATTTACAAGACTTTGTGCTGGAATAAAAAACATGAAAGAGAAAATTTGAAGAACATATTTATATTTTGTATAACTGGGACTCCCAGACTGGGAGAATGGTGGTGCCCTTGATAGAAATGCTAAATAAACATTTGTTGAACACTTGAAATGCTTGATCTCTGTATTCAGCCTTTAAATTTATTATGACATTTAATTTTTGCCACAACCTTGTGAGCTATTATATTTGTCATTTCATTGGTGAAAACACTGAATTTCCAAGAGGTTAGATAATTTACTCAAGATCAGATTCTAACACAGATGATCTGTCACCAATTTTGACAGTCTTAACCACTATACTGTCTTGCAGTCACTAAAATAAATGGTAAAATCAAGAATGAAGCTGGTTTAAAAGTGGAGGAAATACTCATCATATTTTTCAGGGTAATGAAGCATGAATCCTCAGCCTATATTGCGTACAGAGGTTCCTGCTCTGGAATTTTTTCAGGACTGCATTTGAAATCACTTTAGCACTTCTCTGGCTTATCCATTGCTGTGGCTGCTCATCTTAATCTATATTTCTCCTGAGTTGTGTAGTTGCTCCGTCATCAAGGAAGCAACTACAGGGAAAGCTAGCCAGCTACCTGCATCTGAGTATAATTCCAGTAGTTTAGTTTAGATCTTTAAAGAGCCAGTTCATTTTTTAGGCCTTTACACATAACCAGGCACTGGGAGCCTACCTAGGGCTACTCCCTCAAGGTAATAGAGGACACTTATCTTGGTTTCTGTGATAGTCACTTATTTTTAAACTCCATTTAAGGTTTTTTTTTTTTTTTTTGTAAACTAATAAACTATGATAAGAAGAGTATGCAACATTTTCTGGAACAAAACTCAAAATCATAAAAAAGGACCAGGCTTACTGTTTTGATAGAGACTAGTGAAACCCCTGAGACTATGGCCCTTAGTCACTCCTGTGACTTCCAGCCACAATAGATAAGCCTGTAAGGTGAACATTTACACCAGGTGGGTATACTCCTTAGAAAAATCAACCACAGGAAAGTATAAGGGCAGCTTATGCACAGGAAGATAGCTCAGAGGGCAGGAATGCATAGGAAAGAAGGATGCAGGGAAATGGTAACCACAGGGAGGAAGTGAGAAGAGAGCTGCTACATTATGGGGGTTGCAATTAATGTTACGAAACAAAATGTATATGAACTGTTGAATGGAAGATGAAGTTGCCCTGTAAACTTTCACCCAAATCACAATTTAAAAAAAGGAGTATACAACATTTTCTTAAATATAAGAACAAATTTCATCATCCCTTCACAATGAGGTTAAGAGGTAATCATGCCCCACCTTATTGCATAAAATATGAATGCATAAGTGAGAAAAAAAATAGCTTTCCATTTTTGTCATTAGGGACAACTGAAAAATTTAGTGAAAATGTTTGCGCTTTCAATGCACCTTCTCTATATTGTGTAAAAATACTGATTTCATTTCATTGCAAATTATTGTTGGGGGATTTTCAAAATAGAGTTTTAAGGTTCCAGTCTTAAGTAATTCAGATGAGAAACTCAAGTCTAGCCCCAGGAATGTTTCTGCAAATGTTGACTTTTTTTTTTTATTTGCTCCATAATTTAGCAGTGAGTGATACTTAGATGTATTTGTAATTTTAGAGTTATTTCTTGTGAAATTAAAGTATGAGCACTTGTATTTTCATTAATTATAATTATGTAAGATATTATTTCACTTTCATGTTTAGTTTTGTTAGTGGCTTAACACATTCTGTTTACAGTTTAGTCTTAAAGAATACAAAATCTGAAATTATTTGATGTCATATGATTCACTTTGCTTCTTCTTAAGCTGCAGCTTTTAATTTTTTCATATTACTCCTATTTTCTTTGATATTAATTCCTATGTGTTTATATCCCAAGGCTTTTAATTATTCCAAAGTTTGATGGAATCTGGGTAATATGGAGGACAGAAAGGCATCAGCAACAAAGGAATGTTCTAAATTAACTCTAGCCAGGTTGATGACAAATAAATATTTCACTTGTTCTTTTCAGTCCCCAAAATTAAGTCAGATTATGATGGGAAAATCCTGGGTGAGAATCTCCTACTCCAAGTTCAAGACCCAAATAAAATACTGCTTATACCTCAATGTGGTGACCATATTTCTATGCCAGAGCGGGGGGTGGGAGGATCTTCATAAAGGGACACAATAGTGTGTGACAGCTTCTATATTATATTTTATCAACTCATCAATTACACTTGCTGATATTCAAGTTAGAGGTATTATACTCTCTATATCTTGTTATTTTTTAAAATTATTATTTCAGTAACTGAAATTTGTAGTTACCTCCAGTATCTTGAGAGTCCACCACTCATTTGTCATACTGTGGTGGCTTGCTTGTTGCTGTGATGCTGGAAGTTATGCCACTGGAATTTTGATTACCAGCAGAGACACCCATTGTGGACAAGTTTCAGTGGAACTTCCAGACTAAGAAAGACTAGGAAGAAGGATGTGGCCAGGTCAACATCTGAAAAAAAATGGCCACTAACTATCATAGGAAGAGCAGGAAAACATTGTCTGATATATTGGTGGAAGTTGGGCCCCTCAAGTTGGAAGGCTATAAAAATAAGACTGGGGAAGGGCTTCCTCCACAAAGTAAAGTCTGCCTTTGGGACCTTTATTTGCTAATGTGGAACAATCACAACAGGAAGAAATAGCTATAAACATTTATTAACAATTGGAACATGGAATGTCCGGAGTATGAATCAAAGAACATTGGAAGCTGTCAAAAATGAAATGGAAAGCATAAAAATCAATATCCCAGGCTTTAGTGAGGTGAAATGGACTGGTATTGGCCATTTTGAATTCTACCATCTTATGGTTTATTATGCTTGGAATGACACTTTGAAGAAGCATGGTGTTACATTCATCATCACAAAGAAAATTTCAAGATCTATCCTGAAATATGGATATAAAAGCAAGAATAGCTAATATGACTATTACTCAAATTTACACACCAAACATAAAGCTATAGATGAAGAAACTGAAGATTTTTACTAATTTCTGCAGTCTGAAATTAAAACAAATCCATGAGAGCCAAAATATGACCTTGAGTATACCCCATATGAATTTAGAGACCATCTGAAAAATAGATTTGATGCACTGAACACCGGTATATGAAGACCACAAGAACAGTGGGATGACATCAGGACATCATACATGAAGGAAAGCTAAAGGTCATTAAAAAGACAGAAAAGGAAGAAAAGACCAAAATGGATGTCATAAGAGACTCTGAAACTTGTTCTTCAAAGCAGAACAGCTAAAGTGAATGGAAGAAATGAAACCAGAAGGAGATAGGAAGGAAGGATGAAGTGAAGTAGTGGCAGTAGGGAAGAACTGGAAAGAATGCTGTTGTATTGAAAGGAATTGCAGTGAATGTCACAAAACAGAATGTCTATGGATTGTTGGATGGAAAAATAATTTGCTCTGTAAACTTTTATCCAAAACACAATTTTAAAGTTTAAAAAAATAAATAAATAAATAAAAGAAGATGGAAGGAACACACAGAGTCATTGCACTAAAAAGAATTGGTCAATGTCCAAACATTTCAGTAGGTAGCATATGACCAAGAACCAATGGTATCAGAGGAAGAAGTCCAAACTGCACTGAATGAACTGGTAGAAAACAGGGCTCTAGGAATTGACAGACTACTCACTGAGATGTTTCAACAATGGATGCAACAATAGAGGCACCCACACTTTCATGCCAAGAAATTTGGAAAGCAACCCTTGGCCAGAGGATTGGAAGAGATCCATTTTGTGCCCTTTCCAAAGAAAGATGATGCAACAGAATGTGGAAATTGAACAATATCATTAATATTATAAACAAGTAAAATTTTGCTGAAGATGTTTCAAAAACAATTGCAAAACTACATTGACAGGAAACTCCCAGAAATTCAAGCTGGATTCAGAAGAGGGTTTTGAAAGAGAGTTATAAAGACTGATGTCAGATGCATCTTGGTAGAAAATAAAGAATACCAGAAAGATATTTTCCCTGTGCTTTATTGCCTTTATGCAAAGGCATTCAACTCTGTGGATCATAACAAGTTGTGGATAAGTTAGCAAATAATGGGAATTCCTGAACACTTAGTTGTGCTTATGAGGAACCTACACATAGACCAAGAGGTAGTTGTTCCAACAGAACAAGGGATTACAGTGTCATTCAAAACCAGGAAAGTTGGGTGTCAGGGTTGTATCCTTTCACCATACTTATTCAATCTGTATGTTTAGCAAATAATCCAAGAAGTTGCACTTTATGAAGAAGAGCACAGCACGGAATCAGGATTGGAGGAAGAGTCATTAGCAACTTGTTATATGCAAATTAAACAATCTCCCTTGCTGAAAGTGAAGAAGATGTGACAACTTTTAATACAGGTTGCACCTCAACATATAGAAAACAAAACTCCTCACAAATGGACCAATAAACAACATCCATGTTAAATGCAGAAAAGATTAAAGTTGTCAAGGATTTCATTTTATTGGATACATAATTAGTGCCCATGAAAGCAGTAGTCAAGAAATCAAAGGACTTACTGCATTGGTCAATTCTGTTGCAAAACCCTTCTTTAAAATATTTAAGAGCAAAGATACCACTTTGAAGAGTAAGGTATGCCTGAAAAGACCTCAAGCCATGGTCTTTTCAATGGCCTCATATGCATGTGGGAGCTTGACAATACATCAGGAAGAACCAGAAAAATTGATGCATTTGAACTGTCATATTGATGAATAATATTGAAATACCATAGACTTCTTGAAGAACAAATCTTTCTTGGTGGAAGTACAGCTGGAGTGTTCTTTAGAAGCAAAAACGACAAGACTTTGTCTCACATACTTTGGTCATGTTGTCAGAAGGGAGCAGTCCCTGGAGAAGGATATTATGCTAGAGAAGGATATCATGAGAGTCAATAAAAAGGGGGAAAACCCTCAATGAGATTGTTTTTGACACATTGGCTTGCGACAATGGACTCAAGCATGTTAATGATTTTTGAGGATGGTGCCAGATTTAGCACTCTTTCTTTCTGTTGTACATAGGGTCACTCTGAGTCAAAACTGACTCGATGACACTTAACAACAATAACTTGAGGGTAATCCTACACAAAAATATTGCCTGTACAACCTAGGGATGAAGAAATCTCTTCTCCCATAGGATTCTGTTATGGTTGACACAGAATAAATGGCTTCTCTCTTCACATTTAGCTTTGGAATTTATAATTTAAAAGATAGTACTAAAGAGGGAAGGAGCTCTGGTAGCGTAGTGCCTAAGGCATTTGACGGTTAACCAGAAGGCTGGTGATTCAAACCCATCAGCCACTCCTTGGAAGGAAGGCTGGGCAATCCACTTCCGTAGTGATTTTGCCTCGGAAACCTAAGGAAGGGTCGCTGTGAGTCAGGTCCGACTTGACGGCACATAACAACAACAACAACGAAACAGGGAAGATTAGAATGATGAAATTTATAAACATAAATAACTAATTATACAAATGTTAACATTAATTCTAAACAAGAAGACTCATTTCTTTCCCCAGCGTAAACTATCCCCTAATCTTTAAATTTAAGATATTTTTGCTTGCACTGTCAAATGCTTAATTCTCTTTTGCAAACCTTTCAAGGCAGGTAAAGGATAGTCCATTTTGGTGTACTACCGACTCGACGGCACATAACAACAACAACAACAACAACAACAACCCTCTCAGACTCCCTTTCAGAGTACTTTTTTAGTTAAATCTCTCGGATGACTGGTAGTGTAATCTTATTTGGTAATTTATTTACAAAGAACTCACAAATAGCTCTATTTTCAATCAATGTAGGGATCGATACAGAACAAAAAATGAGGCATGTACACATTAAAAAAGCAGAAGTATGAATATTTAGGAATAATCCAGGAAATCAATTATCTGAAGAAACAAATGTATCCTCTGGAATTGTGAACCTGAAAGAGCCTGAGAAGGTAAGGTGATGACCGATATTCACAAAAACTCAACAAATATTATGATGAATTTTGCTGAGACTGAAGGCAGAATGATCCTTCCACCCACACAACTATTTCCTCCAAAAACAACTCTGCAGGAAAACTTTAGAATCCCAAATCTGCATCCCAAATACATATAGAAATCTCTCCCCAGCAACTCAAAATACATGTAACTGTAATTGCTTATATAGGAAATTCAAAGCCAAAAAATTCTTCTGCCAAGTAAACTAAGCACAGTTTATTTTCTCTCTCTCCCTCTATGTATTTGTTTTAATTGAGTATATTCTCTTGAGCTTAGTTTCTCTAAATTACACTACTATCTTAGCCTTCCAGGGAAAATTTAACCATAACTCTGCAGGACACATTTATTATATTTTCTGTGTTGATAGTGTATAGTGTATGATAGTAAAGTTCTTCCCATCACCCTCTTCACTTTAAAATAGAATATTATGGATACTCCTCTTGTTTCTTAGTCCTTACTAGTATCATTTTTGTTTTTGTGTTTTCTACATGCAGGATTCTTTGCATTGTTCTGTAGAGTTTGTAGTGCTGGCTTGTCTGCCTGACTGAAGAAGGGCAGAACAATTTCTAACAGACAAATTGGGATCCCTGTGCTGTTGCAGTGACTAGAAATGATCCTGGGACTCATTTCTACCAAGGAAGAATGCTGTAGGGTTATATGTTGATATGATTCTAGTGTCTTGATGTACAGTCAATTCCATACCTCCATTATTCTTTTATTATTTATTATTTATTATTCAATTCCTTTACCTCCATTAGCTTCTAACTCACTTTTGAATGCTTAGTAGTATTTAGTCCATTGATTGTTATAAAGAGGATGCTCAATAATTTTTTTTTAAAGTGAATTGAACTGAACCTGAAGTTCTTAGACATGCAGTTAAGTTGCAAACAGCAAAACAGATGGGAACAGCTATGCCTTTGTATGTATAACCCTCAGGCTTTCTAGGACTTTTTTGCTTCAGAACTGGCTCTAATTTTTGTTCTGTCCTGATCTCATCTGTATGTATTTATTTTTAAAACTTGATCAAAGAGTGTATGGCATATAGTGCACTTGCCTTGGAATTAAAAGATCTATATTGATCTTTCACTACAATATTCCATATGGATTATACCTCAACATAAAGAAAAAAAAATCTTTACAACTGAGCCAATAAGCAACATCATGATAAATGAGGAAAATATCGAAGTTGTCAGGGATTTCATTTTACTTGGACCCACAATCAATGCCCATGGTAGCAGCAATCAATAAATCAATTGGCCGATTGCATTGAACAAATCTACAGCAAATGATCTCTTTACTGTGTTAAATAGCAAAGATGTCACTTTGAAGACTATGATGTGCTTGACTGAAGCTATGCTATTTTCAATTTCCTCATATGCATATGAAAGCTGGACAATGAATAAGGGAGACCAAAGAGGAATTCATGCCTTCGAATTATGGTGTTGGTGAAGAATATTAAATATAACATGGACTACCAGAAGAATGAACAAATTTACCTTGGAAAAAGTACAACCAGAATGCTCCTTAGAAGGAAGATGGTGAGACTTCATCTCACATACTTTTGTCATGTTAACAGGAGGGAGCAGTCCCTGGAAAAGGACATCATGCTTGGTAAAGTAGAGGATGAGTAAAAGAGAAAGACCCTCAATGAGATGGATTGACAGAGGGCTGCAAAAATGGGCTCAAGCAAAGCAATGACTGTGAGGATGGCAAGATGTGACAGTGTTTGATTTTGTTGTACATAGGATCGCTGTGAGTCAGAATCCACTTGATGACACCTAAAAACAACAATAATATTTGTTTTGTTCTATGTAAAAAATCCAGAAATATGGAGCATATTACTTCCCTAAAGATGTTTAAAATCTTCTGCAGCAGAATAGTTATAGATTACATCTTACAGAACTGCACTACATTATTTACTTCATTTAATACAGAAAAACATCTTATATTCATTAGGAAAGAGCTCACCATATCTTTTTTACAGATGAAGAAACTGAGGTCCTGAAGGGTTAAGCCTTTCTCATAGTCACACAACAAGAAAGTGACACAGCTTGGGCTGGAACACAGGCCTTTTATCTCTAAGTTTAGCTTTCCATCCACCATGTCATACCGCCTCAGCGTGCAACAGGTGTCCCCTTGCCTTTCACCACTAGTATCATATATCATCAGTAGCAGTCTGAAAATATGACTTCTAGTGCTTGGCAGCTGAGGCCTCCATCTCACCAAGGGATATCATGTAAACTGATCTCAATACCATGTAAACTTCTAAAGCAGATCATAAAGAAGGTTTCTACAAGAAATCTCAAATGTGGTCATGAATACACATTATGTTTCATTGCAGTATGGGTAGCATTCCCCCAGTGGTCAAGACAATGCTCTTTGGTTTGGATAGAAGGAAGAACTTCAGCTGTGTTGGATTTGTTGTTGTTGTTGTTATGTGCCGTCGAGTCAGCCCCAACTCATAGCGACCCCTCCTTGGGTTTCCGAGGCAGGATCACTACGGAAGTAGGATTGCCCAACCTTCCTTCCGAGGAGTGGCTGGTGGGTTTGAACCGCCAGCCTTCTGGGCAAAACTGGGTCATATCTTGAAGGGCGGATTCCATCAATGTCTCTTGTTTCTGTCCAGATATTTGAGGGAGTCTAGAGTAATAGAGTAATAGTTCAGAGTAGTTAAGGAGCCTTGGTAGTGCAGGGGTTAAGCACTCAACTTCCAGCCAAGAGATTGGCAGTTTGAACCTACCAGTTGTTGCTCTACAAGAGAAAGATTTGGCGATCTGCTTCCATAATGATGATCACAACCTTGGAAGCCCTATGGGGCAATTCTTTTCAGCCTTATAGGGTTTCTATGCGTCAAAATCAACTGGAGGACAAAGGGTTGTTTTAGAGTAATAGTTGTAAGTGCAGACTCTAAACTTGTAAGTGCACCGTCTTCTTCAGAGGTTTCTCAGCAGACTTTCATTGAAGTCTCACTGATCAGGGCTGTATTATATGTGCATCCCTAAATCAATTATTAGCACCAAAACCAAATCCACTGCCAATGAGTATAATTTACAGCGACGCTTTAGGGTTTCTGAGGCTGTCAATGTTTACAGAAGCAGATTGCCTCATCTTTCTTCTGTGGAGTGTCTGGCGGGTTCCAACTTCCAAGCTTTTGGTTAGCAGTCAAATGTTTTAACCACTACACCACAAGAATTCCTTAGTTGTTAGCGAAGGGAATGGAATTTCTATGATTAATTTAGCCTATTCAAAAGGTACTCTTGAGTCTGTGGAAGGACAGGTTTTCAGAATAAACAAAATTGGCTTTCTTGGAACTAGCAAGAAGAAGGGGGAATGGTTATTAAACAGGCAACCAACAATACCCTTACAGTTCATTTGGCAAAATAATAATAATAATAATAATAATAATAATTGTATAAACATTACCTCCAGTAAAACCCTAGAGAATTTTATCAGTAAACCATTGCAACTTTGGTGCTTTTTTAAGCAGAACTACTAACAAATCCAGATTTTAGACTTCAGCTTTAGATCTTTCCATCTCATACATGAACCACTCTAATTGTAAGGTTTGTTTTAATTGATCTAAAATATAAAATACCTTTATTTCTTCAATCAATAAGTCTTTGGTACTTTCTTGATTACAAATACCACTACCAGAAACGCAGGTTCAGATGGAGGAATGAGGAAACCCAGCTGTGCTTAAGTTCAGAAAAAAAATTCCAAATAAGTTTTCAGATTTACAGTTACCAAAATCATAAATTACTAAGTACTTCATGCTCAGTTTTCAAAAATTTTAGTCTTGAAATCTCTACACTGAATTCTGCAGCAGTTTATTTTTTAAAAAAGTACTGTTTTCTTAAATTATTTTTAAAAAGTCTTTAACAATCTGAAGTTTTCATTAAATTTTTCTTTGTTCCATTTTATTTTGACAGAACAAATTGTGCTTTACTAATCACAGTCAGAATCAAAAGCACAAAATGCTCAATTTGGCTTGAAATTTAGAAATAATCAAGTCTGTTTTTAAAACTGGCAACATTTCAACCATCTACAGATAGCATTGGTAACAGCTTCTGTTTGTGTTTAATTTCATAACTGAAGAAGGAATATTTTGCTCTTAATAGTAGCTCAAATTAATTAGACTAGTGTATATTCTCCTCTGGTTCTACAATCGATGCCAACGGAAGCAGCAGTCAGGACATTAGACGTCGTGTAGCATTGGGAAAGTCAACTGCGAAGGAACTGTTTCAAGTGCTGAGGAGCAAGGATATCTCCTTGAGGACTAAGGTGCGCCTGACACA
>NW_006922255.1:611655-613171 GCF_000298275.1 Orycteropus afer afer | reverse complement strand
GCTGGTGCGGGATCGGGCAGTGTTTCGTTCTGCTGTGCATGGGGTCGCTATGAGTCGGAAATGACTCGACGGCACTTAACAACAACAACAACAACAACATATTCTCCTCTCTTTCCTTTAAAAAGAATAAAGTGAGGAAACAGATTAAATGACAAGGAATAGTGTGGGGACCAAGCCTTTAAGGGTGAAGTATGTTTTTTATATAGCTGATCATCCAGTTTGCACAGGAACATATTCACCCAAAATGGTTGATGTCTGGGCTGGGACAATCTCTTTGAGGAGAGATTTACTTACCTGCTTCCATATTAAAATGGAATCTCTGTATAAGATGATAAGCTTAAATTTGGAAGTACATGCCAAGTGAATGCTAGTAGGAGCCAAGATGACACAGAGAGCCTAGATTGAAGGGTTTTCTTCTGTAAGCAGATATTACCCTTTTAGTATGATTTCATGGCCTTGGGAAGGCCAGTATCCAACTAGTAACCAGAGTACAAATGAGTGATAAATTACTTTTGCAATATTTTATCTATTAATATTGTGTAATATTTTTAACTGTTGTGATATTTTCCCTGTTAATTGGAGAAAGAATACCTTGCAGTATTTTTAGAGTGTGTTCTTGGATGGAGAATCTTGCTGAGGCATGCCAGTGGGTTTAGGAAGATTCTAAAGTAGACAGTGGAAGTTCAAAACATTTAAGTAGAATGTCAGAGGAGTCAAACAGCAGGAATTTGAATCCACATCAGAAAGACCTGGTAGCAGTTCAGGCAGGATATCGTGATCTTGAACTTAGCCTCTTAGCCTTTATTTGTTGTACTTTCCATTATATTAAAAGTCAGTACTCCCCAGTTCCAGTAAGATGGCAGACTAGGCAGAAAGACTGCACAGACCCTCTTCAACAAAGAGAAGGGAGACCAATTATTGCAGACACAGAGGATAATCCTGGACCCCTGAGCCTTGAAGGGAAGGGTATAGAAATGGACTAAACCCTAACTAGCAGAAAAATTTGCATGAAAATACCAAAAAAGGAGACAGACGGAGCTGCGGTCTGGCAGTGAACCTGAGCGATCCTGATAGCACAGACAAGTTGGAGATTGCGAAGTGGTAGTAGGACCTAAGAATCAACCTAAAAATCAGCCCTACTAGCCAGTGACTGCATGGAGGACTGCTCTGTTGGCTGGGGTATAAACGGAGAAGGTGAAGAGAAAGGCGGGCTGAGCTCTGGACTTTTGCCTGTCTGGAGGGTGCTGACATTTTGAATGTTTACAAGTGGCTTGACAATTTTGGATATTTTAAGAGACAGCACTCTCCCAGATTTCAGGGGCTTGAGAACAGGTTCTGCTTGCCAGCAATCCCAAGGACACTCCAGAACTGGATGACTGAAAAGGTGGGACATTCCTCTTGTTATTCCTATACCTTACACTCGCTTGGTGAATGGAGATGCGGCCATGCCCCACTCCCACCCTTCTGGGCCCACAGGAACTCCATCCCAGTCTGTGTGCTCAGAAGGAGCCTGGGT
>NW_006922255.1:596156-605275 GCF_000298275.1 Orycteropus afer afer | reverse complement strand
GGACCATAGTCACAGGGGACATCAAGCTCAATTGGCATAACATACTATACAAAACATTGTTCTACCTCCTACTTTGGTGAGTAGCAACTGGAATCTTAAAAGCTAGCATGCTGCCATCTAGATGCAACGACAAGTCTCTCCTCATCCAGAGCAAAGAAGGATGAAGCAAACCAAAAATTCATGGAAACTATTAGTCCTAGGGAGTTGTACATCATCAGATCTGCAGCCTATACGACTATGAGACCAGACAACTAGATGGTGCCCGGCTACCACTGTCATCCACTTGGAAGCGGATCTATTGAGGAGATCCTTGATAGAGAGGGAGAACAATGTGAAACAAAACTCAAAATCATTTGGAGAAAAAAAAAAGGGGGAGGGGACCAGGCTTGTTGGTCTGATAGAGCCTGGTGGAACCACTGAGACTATGGCCCTAGATGCACTTCAGGTCTGGAATTATACCCACATCTGTGGTTTCCAGCCAAACAAAGACAGATATATGTGTTAATCATTTACAGGAGGTAGATACACTCCTTGGAGAGAACAATCATTGAGAAAGAAGGGCTGCTTATGCACAGGGAGTTCAAGGGACAGGAGTGTATGGAGGGATGGACACAGGGAAGAGGTAACTACGGGGAGGAAGTGGGTGGGGAGCTGTTGCATTGTGGTAAACTGTGATCAATGTCATGAGACAAAGTGTATTTGAACTGCTGTATGGAAAGTGAATCTGTTCTGTAAATTTTCACTCAAATCACAATTGAAAAAAAAAGTCAGTCCTCCTGAATATGAAAAACTACAGCATTGACAGGGATAGGGGAATAATACAGCAGGATATAAAGGATATAAGAATTGGGGTACAAGGTCAAAACAGCGTCCATAATAAGCTTAAGTTTATGCTGTTTTACCAGATACTGACTATAGAGAATTGATTGGAGACACCTGGTACAAGGACCGAGGGATTAAGGGACTTTTAAGTTTGCTAAGTTTTATCCCATTAAACCATAACACTGTTTTCCTTTTGATTTTGAAGTCTCCAAACCAAATGAAAATAATAAATAAATAGATAAATCTCCTTTGCATTGTGACTCACTTAGGAAACAATACTATTTTATGAGAACTTTAGTGACTTCTCCCTTTTATATGTATTACTATTAGATAGTCCCACGCTTACGCTACACCCAACTCAGAAAATCTTGATTATTCACTGCCAAGAGGAATGTCTGAGAAGCTCTGATGGTGTAGTTGTTAAAGCATTCAGCTGCTAAACAAAAGGTCAGCAATTAGAACCCACCAGCTGCTCTATGGGAGAAATATGAGGCATCTGCTTCCATAAAGATTTACAGCCTTGGAAACCCTTTGGGGGCAGTTCTATGCTATAGTGAAGGGTCACTATGAATCAAAATTGACCCAATGGCAGTGGATTGGTTTGGTTTAGAGAAATGTCTATGAGGGAAAAACAGGTGGCCTAAGGCACAATGAATTCCCAGTTTCCTCCTTTATCTGCTTCTCTCTCTGGTCATATCTCAAGGAAGAACCATCACGCGCCCTTTTATTCTTTCCTGGCTTGTTTCTCCTGGGCTTTTGTTTCCTCTATACACTTCCACTCTGGGTAATAAGTAGAGCAGGCTTTCTTCATGTGTAAACAAACATAATTTAAATGACTGAAGGCTATCCCAGGACTGCAGGCCTCCTCTCAGTCAAAACGCTAAAAGTTAAAGCTACATTTTAAACAGCTTTCACAGTTGTAATGAGGAAAGCTCCTTCAGAACTCCCGGCCTCTGTAAGTTCTTTCTTCTGTTGTGTGCCTTATGCTTGATTCTTGTTCTCTCTGCATATAGACTGGGAAGCTGAATGATGGGCCTGGGCCCTTGAGGTTTTATATGCTGCACTTTCCATTATGGCAAGAGTCCGCAGAGCTAAAACTGTTCACAATTTTATGACTCTACATGCTGTAAAGAGGGTGTGTGCTTAGCAACAAAAGATGTTCAGTTTGCCTGTATTTATTTTTATATACTAGAAAATCTGGGAACAGGTGATTCTGTTTCTTCTGTGAGGATAATGATTTTTGTTTTATTAGGCCTGACTCCATATTATTAAAAGAAGACTCCACATTTTTAGTTAAAATGCCATTTCTTTAAAACCTGGCTTCGACATTGTGTTATAATTAACTTGTTCTTTCTCTAAGATACAGTTATCAGTTCCTGCTGCATCCTGTGATGTAAGACAGGGCTATTTAGAGACTCCTGGGCTGAACTTTGGGACTGGCGGCCTGAGCTTTGACAAACACTCGTGGAACCTCTTAAGGATTGTCTGACTGCCAGGAACTCATGAGAAACACTCCTTTCTTAATTACCCATTTTTCTATCTAACTTTTGGAAAATTGTAAACTAATCCTCCATATGTACTGTGTCTGTTTTTCCTTTAGTATAAGAGCTTCTGATTGTAAGTGCTGAGCAGAGTAGGCATTTTGGGAGTCATTGAGACCCCATCTGTCTCTCAATGGTGCACCTTCTCATTAAACTCTCTTCTTTTCCTTGAATTCTGCTGTGGACTATTGGCTGTACCATTCCGGAGCCAGACTCCAGCATTTTTTGGGTAATGCTTTTTCTCCCTGCTGTTTGCCTATTATTCACCAATCTAATTTTCTTTAAATGAGTGTATTTGGGGGATATAGGAAAGATATTTTGGTCAAAAATCTAAATTAGATTTTAAGACCACTGTTTTACTCAATGAACTAAGCTGTAGAACAGAAGTAATGAGAAACAATATTAGGCTAATTGATTGGGATGTCACTCAAAACTATGACTTTAAACCTCAAAACCAAGAAAACAAATCCCTTGGGGGTATTTGGTTGTTCATAAGCAGCCTCAACAGTTGCCTTTTAGTGCATGTGTAGAAATAAATATAACACATTTGCCTTATCAACACTTTTCAGGTGTACAGCTTAGTGATATCAATTACATTGGTTGGTTATACAAACACTACCCTGAATTGATGCAGAATTTCCTATAATCTTAAACAGAAACTTATATCTTTCTAAACAATGGCTCCCCCCCCCCACCGCCATGCCATTATTTCCCTGGCAACCATTAATAAACTTAAAAAAAATAAATAAATAAAACCCAAACTCACTGCCAAAGAGGGGATTCTGACGCATAGCAATCCCCATAGGGTTTCTGAAGCAGTATATCTTTACAGAACTAGATTGCTCAGTCTTCCTTCCACAGAGTAGCTGGTGGGTTTACACTGCCAGCCTTCAGGTTAGCAGTCAAATGCCTTAGGCACAATGCCACCAGAGCTCCTTAGGTCTCCATATATTTACCTAATCGTGCCACTTCATAAAAGTGAGTTCAAACAATATTTGTCCTATTGTGATTGATTTATTTCACTCAGTATAATGTCTTCAGGGTTCATCCATGTATCTCTCTCTGGCTGAATAGTATTCCACTGTATGCATGTATCATATTTTGTTTATCCATTTGTCCATTGAATTGCCTCCATTCACTTGAAGTAACAGAGGGATTAGGAAATTCAAAATCAGAGGAGGAAATGAAATAAATGTCGGGTTGCCTCCATGAACAACTGCTTCCTATACCATGGGACCAGAAGAACTGATTGATGCCCAGAAACCATTATTGAACATTGTGATCCAAGAGTCTATAGAAGAATTCTGATTAAAAGGAGGTAAACTAGAGAACAGAATTTCAAATTCTCAATGGTATCCAGACTTTCTGGAGCCATTGAGACTGGATGAGCCCCTAAACGTTATTTCCATGAAATTATCTTTAGACTGTAAGCCAAAAGTATCCCTGAAGTCTTCTTTGAACCAAAAAGTATCTTATTTTAATTGGTAAAGTATGTCTTCTCTGGTAGCGTAGTGCCTAAGGCACTTGACTGCTAAACTAGAAGGCTGGAGGTTCAAACCCACCAGCCACTCCTCAGAAGGAAGATGAGGCGATCTACTTCCGTAGTGATGCTGCCAAGGGTCGCTATGAGTCGGGTCCGACTCGACAGCAAATAACAACAACAAAACGTGTCTTCTCTGAGTATTGTGTTCTTTTAAAGAATTGTTGTTGTTGTGTGCCGTCGAGTCAGACCCGACTCATAGCGACCCCTCCTTGGGTTGTCAAGGCAGTATCACTATGGAAGTAGATTGCCCAGCCTTCCTTCCGAGGAGTGGCTGGTGGGTTTGAACCGCCAGCCTTCTGGTTAGCAGTCAAGTGCCTTAGGCACCATGCTACCAGAGCTCCCTTTAAAGAATTATCTATGTAAAATCTAATTGAAAACAACAACTCAAAAACTGGGTGGGAACCTTAATGGATAGTGAGTTTAATGTAATGGTGGTGGAATAATGTGGAAAAGAATAGCAAGAATTGTAGCACATCTTGAAGGATGTATCCAAAGTCACTGAAATGTACATTTAGAAATCACAAAGATAGTGTATCTTTGGCTGTGTTTACTTTCACCAAAAAACAAAAAATAAAAAAAAAATAAAAAAATAAAAGTCTAAACAGAAGTTCTTCTTATCAGCTCCAAATTGTACACCAAACAGGTCCTGCCATATTTAACTGTTTTGATAAAGACAAAAGTACTGTTAATAATATACTTGGCCCTTCTCACTGGCATTACCAAAATAACTATGTTTGAAGGATTTATTTTCATGAAACAAATAGAAGAAGAATGGGACTTATAGAATAATATAATGTTAGAGCTGGAAGAGACCTTAAAACTTGATATAACTCTTTCTCTGGCTGCCCAGAGAGGGATGCCTTGATATTCTTTCCAATAAGCAGGAGAGAGCCCTATTTCCTCAGCCTCATGCAGGGCACTTTCTTCTATACTGACAACTCTTGGTTCAATATCTCCTCTGGCACAGCTGTTAGTAATAATTAAACCTATATCTATCCTCCATGATACTTTTTTCCAAGATAACCAAAATAATAATAATACTTACCATTGTCAATGCTATTTTATTTTCCCTTTTCATTTCTTTTTCTTCTTTCTAGCAACTATCTTTTGGTACAATATTTATAGTTGTAAGTTTTTTAGTTTGTTTATTCCTTCAGAGTTTTGCATTATAATCTGTATGAATTTTTGAGTCTGTAATCTATATGAAATTGTTTTTGTTTTATTCTTAAGAGCATTTGGTTAAGCATGACTGATAGACATGTTTGGGAAAAAGAAGTTACCCAGAGGCTGGCTGGTGGTAATAAATTAACAGATGTGAGGGACAGTCATTAGAAGCTACAGTGTGGTTTCAGGCATGTCCAAAGTCATATTGTGATGATTTATTCTGGGTCACAATGAGAACAGGTGCTTCCATCATAATTCAGTGGTTATTTAATATTATTCTGTCTGCAGTCCTTATGAGAAATCATCTGTGGTTGTAGTCTTTCACCTCCTGTTGGGTGGCCTCTACTCACCTTTTCATGCCTTCTGCACACCTCAATCCCACTGAGGCTGCTTCTTCCTTGTCTAGGTCAGGGTATTTTGTGGCATGGTGACCATGTGGAAGCAGCCTAGGCCATGGTAGCCTTGGTCTGAGGGTGTATTTAAAAGCTTTGTTAAGGAAAACTCAGTTGAGACTCATGGTCCATTAAGATGACACTTATTCATTGATCACATAAATTAAGGGTACAAATTCAAAGTTGTGCTTTGAATGTTCAATCATTGACTCTGCATCTATTTATTACTGAGTAATTGCAATAATTTTCACAGAAGTAAATGTTTTTGGTTTGCAAGTGTTTGGTTTTCATCCTTGATGTAAGAAGAAGGTTTTATAAATCATTGTCACCCTCTTTAAATGTCCTCTGGTCATATTTTTAAAAAGGTCTGTGACAAGTAGCCCCAGGAAATTGAATGGAAAGACTATTAAAACTTCAGAATATTTGATATAAAATTGATATATTAAGTATTAATGTTTCTAGTATAAACAAGGACCCCATTTGTGGTAAAGTTATGTGTCAACTTGACTGGGAAGTGATTTTGAGTGGCTGGGAAGCTGCATGTATTTATTCCCCATGATGAGAAAGCAATCAATTCTGTGGTGAAATCTTCTGTGAGCAGATAAGTAGTTACCTTCAGTCAGCTTCCAGTATATAAGGAGAAGGTTTGAGAAAAGTCTCTAGATTTTGGTACATCTGGACACTGCATTTTGCTGAGTTTTGGCCTGCCATATTGCCTGCTGATCTTGGGAACTTTCCTGGACTAGAACGAGTGGTCTGCATGTGCCCAACTTAAGATCATACCATTTAATGTGCCAACCATGGGTTCATCAGCCTCAGCAACCAGTAGCTCTATGAGTTATGATATTCTCCAGTGGGCCTGGAACAAGAAGCAGAGCTGAAGTCCAAGACTAAGGGGGCTTCACCCAACCACTAGTGCCAGTACTCTGAATTTGGACTTCCAGCCTCTTAAACTGTAAGAGAATAAATTCATTTGTTAAAACCACCCATTTGTGGTATATCCAAGATAACCAAAGTAATAATAATACATACTATCTGTTACACAGGTATATCTGTTACAGTAGCACTAGAGAACAAAGAAACAATTCATCATAAAAGACACTGTGGCTAAGTTCCATACTGTATGTTAAGGAAACAATCACACTTTAGTCACATTGCAGATTGTCACTCCTAACTACAATCTGGACAATCTAGACAGTTTGGATGAAATTGCTATTGTTAAAAATGAGTTTTCCCAAACAAAGAGTATTGGGGACAAATTCAGGCAATAAACCTCTCATCAGAACAACTCTTTAGTTTTGTTTTCTCCTTTACAATGTTAGCAGATGGGCCTGTGAATATATGCTTCTGTGGATAGTTTTTGGAGCTCTGATGGTGTAGTGCCTAAGGCATTAGACTACTAACCAGGAGGCTGGTGGTTAAAACCCACCAGCCACTCATCAGAAGGAAGATTGGGCAATCTACTTCTGTAGAGATACCACATGGAAAACCCAAGGAGGGGTGACTATTAGTTGCAAGCAACTGAATGCAGTGACTTTTGTTTTTCTTGGTGCTAAAGTCTCTGTAGCTGCTCTATGCCCTGGAATTTAGCTTAAAGCTAAAAGATATTAAGTAGACACCTAGGAAATAATTTTTTTGATTAAGATGGTGTCTGATTTTGTTACACCTTGTTATGTTTGTTAAGTGACTTATGATGACCCCTATGTGAAAGAGAAGAACTGCTACATAGGGTTTCCTTGGTTGTAGTTTTTGGCATTGTGGTTAAGTGCTCAGCTGCTAAACAAAACATTATCAGTGGTTTGGAAGTTATGATGTAGTTATCCTCCACAATAGATATGATATAATACAATAATATCCATGATGAGATGTGCTATGAACAGCCAATCAGTTGAAAACAAGTTTCCTTGGGAGTGTGAACTGCATCTAGTATAATATATACACATTTTGACAAAGTTTTCTGTCTTTTTGCTTACTCTAGATCCTGTATCTCACTTGTCATCATCTGTTATGTGGTTCTTTGTAATTGAGTGACAGGTCTGCCATATTGTCTGCCTATTTTGGAATTCATTAACCTCTAGCCTGTGAGCTAGCAGTCTGCCTGCAAATCTTGGGTTCATTAGCCTCAACTTCCAGCAGCCTGCCATCTGTCTTGCCAATCTTGGCTTCTTTAACCCTGTCTGTTATGTGAGTCAATCAAAACCTCCAACCTGATGTTTGACTCATGGACTTGGGACTTGCCAGGTTCTACAAACATGAGTGCAATTTTCTTGAGATAACTTTCTCTCTCTCTCTCCCTCTCTCTCTCTCTATATATATACACACATACATACATAAACATCACTGATTTTGCTTCTCTGGAGAACCCAATTGGGAAAGAATAGACATTTCAGTAAATGGTGCTGGAACAACTATATATCCACATGTTGTGATCTGACATATTGTAATCATGCAACCCATCCACTGAAAAAGAGTTTCTTTGGGGGTGTGACCTACATCAAATATATGTGGATCTTGTGGAAAAGCTCTCTGACTTTTTGCTCACTCTTTATGCCAGCTTAAGAAACTGACCTTCCAAGATTTCCTATATCCATATAAATTGCTTTCTCTTTCTTGTCTTGGTTCTATGGTTCTCTCTCTCTTTATATCTTGGAACAGTCAGTCTTTCATTTTAGGACAAAAATGAACTTTTCTTTAACAAAACATATTTTAAATGTTTAATTGAGTTTAATATACCTAAGAAGATCTTAGAAACTAGTTTAAGTTAGCATATTACAAAATATAAAATTTTATGAAAACAGATTTATTTTAATTAATTCCTGGGAATATTAGGACTATTCAATTTATGTAAGGGCTTATTTATTATAAGCCTAATTAGAATAAGTTCTGTGAAGAAATATTGTAATTTACTTTACTAGTACCATCCAGAGATTGGGATTATTATATTTTCTTAACCTTGTCTTTGCATGCTTTATATGATCTTATAGAGAAGAATGTTAGAATAATTTTTCCCTTTTTAAGGCTTTTTTATACTAATTAAAATAAACAATTCATCTTTATTCCATACATTTTTCAAGTAGACTGATTTACATCAAAGTTTCTTAGAGTAACCATTAAAAGAATTGAAATTTTTAGACAACTCCATAAAAAACAACAGCCATAGTATTTAACTTGATACAGAAACAGAAACATAGACACAGCAAGTTCTCAGAACAAAGTGAAACAGAAACCTTATATTCAGCTTGGACTCTAAGCCTATAAAACACCATACACCATAAACATATGGGGAACCCTGTTTCTTAAAATATATACAGCAATTCTTTGTAAATATTGATCCAATTTAGCAGAAAGACAGGTTTCAAATAAAATTTATTAATATGCCAGAGTCTTGGAGGGATTTTATTCAGCCTCTTTAATTGAAATTGAACACTAAAGTTTTCTAAGAAAGAATGTAAATTGGAATTTATATTCTTAAAGTGAAGAGGAAAAGAACATATAGAAACATATCTTTTCAAAGTAATTATTGAAATTCTAAATTACTTTTACTATATTCAACTTAGGAGGTCTGGTAGCATAGTGCCTAAGGCACTTGGCTGCTAACCAGAAGGCTGGTGGTTCAAACCCACCAGCCACTCCTCGGAAGGAAGGTTGGGCAATCTA
>NW_006922255.1:588758-594326 GCF_000298275.1 Orycteropus afer afer | reverse complement strand
AAAAAAATCCTTACTATAGACTCCAACACCATAGCAAAAATAATAATAAT
Organism: Orycteropus afer afer; assembly: GCF_000298275.1. NCBI lineage: Eukaryota > Metazoa > Chordata > Mammalia > Tubulidentata > Orycteropodidae > Orycteropus > Orycteropus afer. The sequence continues at coordinate 594,276 of NW_006922255.1, read as the reverse complement.
AATAATAATATGTCATGACCAATTGGGATTCATACCAGGTATGCAAGGATGGTTCAACATTATAAAAAGAATCAATGCCACCCATCCCATAAATAAATCAAAGGAAAAGAACCATATGATCATATCAATCGATGCAGAAAAGGCATTTGATAAAATCCAACACCCATTGGTGTTGGTGTTTTTGCTGATAAAAACTTTCAGCAAAATAGGAATAGAAGGGACATTTCTCAACATAATAAAGGGCATATATGCAAAGCTAACAGCCAAAATTGTTCTCAATGGAGAGAGACTGAAACCATTCCCCTTGCGAACAGGAAACAGACAAGGATGCCCTCTGTCACTGCTTTTATTCAACATTGTGTTGGAAGTCTTAGCAGGGTGATAAGGCAAAAATGGGAAATAACAGGCATCCAAATTGGTAAAGAAGAAGTAAATCTATTCCTATTTGCAGATGATATGATCACATACACAGGAAACCCAAGACTCAACAAGAAAACTAAGGAAACTAATTGTAAGATTTAACTTAGTGGCAGGATACAAGATCAACATATAAAAAACAGTGGATTTCTTTACACTGAAAAAGATATAAGGGAATCAATACCATTTACAATAGCTAAACAGATTAAATACTTGTGAATAAATCTTACCAGGGATACAAAAGGCATGTACAAAGAAAACTACAAAACACTACTTCAAGAAACTATAAGAGATCTACATAAATGGAAGCACATACTATGCTCATGGATAGGAAGATTGAACATTGTGAAAATGTTAATATTATACAAAGTGATATATACATTCAATGCAATTCTGATCCAGATTCCATCAACATTCTTTAAAGACATGGAAAAACCAACCACTAACTGTATATGGAAAGGAAAGAAACCTCGGATAACAAAGCATTATTGAAGAAGGACAAAGTAGGAAGTCTCACACTCGCCAATCTCAAAACCTAGTATACAGCCACAGTAGTCAAAACAGCTTAGTATTGGTATAATGACAGACATATAAAGCAGTGGAACAGAAAGGAGAATCTAGAAATATATCAATCCACCTATGGTCAGCTGATCTTTGACAAAGGGCTAAAATCCATTAAATAGGGAAGAGATAGTCTCTTTAACATATGGTGCTAGCAAAATGGGATATCTATTTGCATAAAAATGAAATAACAAATAACCATACATAAAAACTAACTCAAGATGGATCAAAGACTTAAATGTGAAACCTAAAACTATAAAGGTCATCAAAAAATAAAAAATAGGGGAAAATGTAGGAGCCCTAATACAGGGCGTTAATAGACAGTCAAACACAAATAAAAAAGTACAAACAACAGAAGATAAATTACATGATTGGGGCCTTCTAAAAATTAAATTCTTATGCTTATCAAAAGACTTCTCCAAAAGAGTAAAAGCAGAACCTACAGATTGAAGAAAAAATATTCAGCAATGACTTATCTGGCAAATAATTTATCTATAAAATTTGTAGAAAGCACCAACACCTCAACATCAAAAAGACCAACAATCCAATTAAAATATGGGCAGAAGTTGTGGACCAACACTTCAGCAAAGAAGATATTCATGTGGCAAACAAACACATGAAGAAATATTTGTGATGAAAGATGCAGATCAAAACAATGAGATACTATTTCACCCCAAGACAAATAGTTTAACAAGCCAGAAAATATCAAATGCTGCTGGAGATGTGGAGAGTTGGAGAGATATACCAGCACTTGGGTGCTTATTGAAAGGTTGGTAGTTCAAACCTACTCAGCAACTTAATGGGATTTCACCAGTTTCTATCAGACCCATAATCCTGGTGTTTTTTGTGATTTTGAGTTTTGGTCCTCATTTTTCTCCCACTCTATCCAGGATCTGCTATTTTCATCACTTGTGGAAAGCAGTATGGTGATTCCTTAAAAAGTTGGAAGTAGAAATACTATTTGATCTATCAATCCCATTACTAGGTACGTGTCCTAAAAAAGTGAGAGCCAAGACAGGAATAGGTATATTCACACCTGTGTTCATCACAGCACAATTAACAATAGCAAAGTGATGGAAACAACATAAGTGTCCGTCAACAGATGAATGGATAACCAAACTGTAGCATATGCCCACAATGGAATACTATGCAACACTAAAGAATAATGCAGAATCTGTGAAACACTTCATAACTTGGATGACCTGGTAGGACATTATGCTGAGTGAAAAAATTCAATCACAGAAGGATGGATATTGCATGAGTTCACAATTGTAAATAGTCAAGGAAAGGTTTATATGTGAAGGAAACTTTCTTTGTTGATTACCAGAGATGGGAGGCAATGGGAATGAAAATTGCTACATAGGTAAGAGACAAATATTGGTTTGGGTTAAAGTAAAGTCAATATACCAAAAGCAATTGATCCTCACAATAACACTAAGGGAAGGGAAGATTCAGAGACATTCACAAGAGTTGCAGACAACAAAGATAAATACTTTTTACTACACAATACTGCATTATCAGTAATAACAAACATTAATCTGTGGGTGGATACATAGGTAGACAAGCTAAATGATCATATATGTCTAGGCCAAAGGGAATATACCTATGAACATATATAAGTTTGGCAGATGATATTCCAGACAATATTTCTTATAGATGTATGTGGTATAATAATGTCCATGTATATAATAGAGTTCATGGGGCAAAGTTATGATAACTTCTTACCCACAGCCAAACAGCTTGAGGGAGTGAGTCACTGGGCCCCCAAAATCAGGGTCAGGACCATGATCATAGGAGACATCAAGCTCAATTGGCATAACATACTGCACAAAAACTTTGTTCAGGTGTCTTAAAAGCTTTTGAGCAGCCATATAAGATAGAACAATTGTTCTTTCCTCATTTGGAGCAAAGAAATATGAAGAAAATCAAAGATGCAAGGAAACAATTAGTCCAAGGGACTAGTGGACCATGAGAACCACAGCCCACATGACCTTGAGAGCAGACCTAGATGGTGCCCAGTTACCACTTTCAACCATTTGGAAAAGGATCAACATAGCAGATCCTGGATAGAGTGAGAGAAAAATGAGGAAGAAAACCCGATATCATAGAAAAAAGACCAGGTTTACTGGTTTGATAGAGACTGGTGAAATTCCATGAAACTTCTTGGTAGATTCAAACCACCAACCTTTCAGTTAGCCACCAAGAGCTTAACCATTGTATCATCAGAGCTCTTTTTTATCACTATGAGTTTTATCATTATGAGTTTCTAATATTTCAGAAGGCACTGAGAAAGTCTTGGGGGAAAAAAATTATAAAAATCAATTCCAAATTATTTGACCTGAAAACAAGAGCCATTAGCATTCCACATTCATATAAGGTTGTGAGAAGGAATGATAGAAAATCAAACAATACCTTTCCTCTTCCTCATCTCCATATCCAATTACTTGTCATGCTCTGCCAAGTTTTCTTGGACAGTATCTCTTACATCTGTTCCTTTCCATTTGCAGCATGGCGATCACTTCAGCTTTATTTCAGCTCATCGTTACTTTACTTTGAAAACCCTTTAACTGTTTTCTCTGCCTACTGCTGTCCATCTTTGGTTTGCCATCATGTCAATCTTTTGGAAATGCAATTTTCTTTGAAATAAATAAACAAAAAGAAAAGTAATAAAGTAAAGGAAACATCCCCAGTAACTCTCCATTTCTTTGAGGAGTAAAGCAAAATCCCTTTGCTTTATAATCAAAACTCACTCATATTCTGGCCCCAGATTCCCTTCTCCAGCCTTCACTTTCACTGCTTCTTCACATATATGCTTTCCTCCAGTCAAGCAAGTTTACTGATGATTCTCTAAACATACCTTGCTTTTGCTTCAGTTTTTGTACTGTCTCAAGGATATCCAACCTTGCTTACTTCACCTCTACAACCTCCAGCTATGCTTTCAAGTCCCCTTCAAATTTCAGCTTTTACTTAAATCCTTCCCAAGCCAGTAAGCGTGAAGTGATCACCTCTGAATCTTTTTAGGAATTATTCAGTTGGTCATAAGCCTTTAACTTCTTTTGGATGATTTCTTTAGGATAAATTTTCAGAAATGATTTTTTGAGAACAAATTATACAAACTATTATAGCTCTTATACTACCAGCAATGTAAGACAACAACTTGTATACGCATATCCATTCTGTCTTATCTTCTAACTTTAAAGTTTATGTTATATTCAAAATAGTGTTTCTTTTTTCTTTTAAATTTTTGAATACTGCAGTGGCAAGATTTAACATATTTCATGTTGATTTACTACAATTTCCCTTTTTATAAATAATGTGTTCATGTTCTTTGCCCATATTAGGATCTTAATGTCTTTCTTTCAGTTTCTATGAATAATTTATATAGACTATAAACAGTAGTCTTTTGTCTATCATATTTGCTGCCAGATTTCCCTGGTCCATTATTTCCTTTTTTTTTTTTAGTTACTTTTAAATACATGGATTTTTACATTTCTGTGCAGTTCAGTATGTCAATATTTTCCTTAAATATGATGCATGCACACTACAGATTGTTATTAAAGCATTAATTGCTTTTATTAATGCTCAGCCTTCAAAGTTATTCTCCAATCTACTGCCTTTGACTGTGCCTATATTGTTATGTTGCAATACTATTTTATTCTATTGTTGTTTAGCTATTTTCCATCTAGATTATACACTCCCTAAATTCAGGGATCCTGTTGCATACTAAACGCAGTATGTAAAGAGGACTAGCTTGTGAGTTCAAAAACATGTACTGGAGTACACATAATTGCCATATAAATTTAGCTAAGTCAGTTACTTTCTTTGAATTGTATAAAATGGAGATGATCTACGTTTTTTTCAAGTCATTAGGAGAATCAGTTGTGGTAATATACATATGAAAGTTTTGTCAACTGTAACGCACCATGATAAAGTCAGTTATTGCAATCTTTTGAATGCCTCCAAATGCCTAGCGCAGTACTGCCTTAATAAGTACCTAATAAAATTATTTAATTTGAATTTTATATGGTAACAATATATCAAAGAAAAAAGAAGAGATAAATCACTGTGTTAGATGCTAACATTAGCCATGATTACTGACCATACATTCTAAATTTTCTGGTACAAAATGGATTTCAAATGTTCAAATGTTCTAATGCCATTGTAAGATTTTGTGTCTTGGTTTGATTTTGGAAATGCTATTACCCTTTTGTTAATGGCTTTTTGTCAGGTAATGTTGCAGATAGCTTTTGTGATCTTTAGCCATGAAACAAGTATGGAAATTCAGTTTATTAGTGAACTTTTGAAAACTGTATCTTGGCTAAAAAGTGAGGATTACCCATGATTAAGAGTATATAATCCTTCTAAATGAAAAATAATCTGGAAAATCGTAATTTGATACAGTGTTTTGTTTATACCTTTTAAAGTTTGAAAAATCAAGAGGCTATTTTAATGACATTGTTTTATAATTTGTTGTTGTTGTTATGTGCCATCGAGTCGGCCCCGACTCATAGCGACCCCTCCTTGGGTTTCCGAGGCAGTA
>NW_006922255.1:587611-588658 GCF_000298275.1 Orycteropus afer afer | reverse complement strand
ACCCAAAGGAGGAGTCACAATGAGTTGGGTCCGACTCGATGACACATAACAACAACAACAACAACAACATATTCAATTTATAATGTTTTTGAACATGGAGCTTAAATTAGTGTTTTGCTGTAAGGGGCATAAATTCAAATTTATTTATAAGGGATGTTTGAAAAGTAGAGTTATCAGTACAGTCTTTTCAAGGCTGCTCAACATAAGCTATCTTGAAGGACTTTCTATTTTGTTTTTCTTGCTTTGCTTTGGATGTTTTCAATGCTGGAGACTTCAGAAAGCTCTTATAAGAGTATAAATATTCCCAGTCCTTTGAGAGCTCTGGTGGCATAGTGCCTAAGGCATTTGACTGCTAAACAGAAGGCTGGAGGTTCAAACCCACCAGCCACTCCTCAGAAGGAAGACTGGGCTATCTACTTCTGTAGAGATACTACCTCAGAAACCCAAGTAGGAGTTGCTGTGAGTCAGAACTAAGTTGACAGCAGTGAGGGTTTTTTGTCCCCCCCCCAAGCCTTTAATTTCTTATATTTTAGGGGCTCAAATTAGATCTTTTCAATTTAAAATTAGAGGAAATTCCCTTCACCTGATTATCATATAGACATGTTGGATATAAATCAGGGAGTCCATGTTGGTAAGCTTTAACAGGGATCTTAAATGCTTCATGATAGAAAACTATTATGGATTAAATTGTCTCCCCTAAATATACATGTCAACTTGGCTAGCCCTTGATTCTCAGTATTTTGTAACTATCCTCCATTTTGTGATCTGATGTATTAATCTTATGTGTTGTAAATCCTAATCTCTACAATGTTAGTCCACCACTCATCTGTCAGTTTGTTGTACCATGGTGGCTTGCATGTTGCTGTGTTGTCAGAAGCTATGCCACCAGTATTTCAAAAATGAGCAGGGTAACCAATAGTGGATAGGTTGCTGTGGATCTTCCAGACTAAAACAGACTAGAAAGAAGGGCATACCTATTCACTTCTGAAAAAAATGATCACTGAAAACCTTATGAATAGCAGTGAAGCATTGTCTGATACATTACTG
>NW_006922255.1:578718-581351 GCF_000298275.1 Orycteropus afer afer | reverse complement strand
GTTAAAGCTTATTCATAAATTAAAATGAAAGGTTACTATGACTCACTGAAAAAAAAAAGTGCATACATATACACACACCAGTATTTCATGCTACTTGTTTGTTTAAGTTTTGAGAATGTGCACAAATATTACATTTCCAAATGTGAAGGGGAAAGATAAAGTAATTATGGTTATATTTTTAATGAAACTGAAGTTCTTACCCTAGTCTTGTTATTGTTTTTTAATTTATGCATTAATTTATTGTGCTTTGGGTACAAATTTTCAAAGCACATTTGTTTTATATTCAACAGTTCATGCACATTTGATTCCATGCCCCAATTACCATCCCTAACCATAAGAAACTCTCCTCCTCTCCCCTCCCTGTCACTACCCCCTCTCTGTGCCCTTCTTTACTATGTTTTCCTTGTCTATCCAGCTTTCCCTCTTTGTGAATGCTGTCCCTCTGGTGTCTCACAGCTGATTGATCTAAGGGGTGCATCTTCCTACAGTAGGTGAGTGCATCACCCTGAGGTTGGTGTTCTGCATGTAGGTCTTCCTACTGTTGTGATGATAGTCTTTTATAATTCACTTTTTAAAAAATGCAGCAATTATAATGCCAGTTCGCCTTATAGCACCTGTCTTCTCATCATGTCTATAAAGGTCAAATTAAATGTAAAACAGAGGCAAGCCCAATATATGCCAGACAGTGTGCTAGGGAAAATTATCCTTTAAAAACAAATGACATTTGTAAAGGGGATTAAAAGAAGTAGGGGATGGTGGTGAAACTTGGAAAGGACCCAAGATGGTGGACTAGGCAGATACATTACCCAGACCTTCTACAACAAAGATTCAAGAAACCAAGTAAACCAAATAAAAGAGATACAGGTGACAATTTTGGAACCCAGAGCTTCAAAGGAAAGGATAAAGAAGTAGATTAAACACTGATGAGAGGAAGAGACTGAATGAAAACAGAAAAAAAAAGAGGCATACATAGCAGTGAACAGCCAACTGGAAGCACAGCCATTTTGAATTACTGTAAGCAGCATTCCAAATGGAGCAGGAACCCTGCTCACTCAGGACTGCCCCAGCACCCACATTGGTGATCAGTGATCAGAAGTGTGATCTCCCCCCCCAACCTTGCACAACCTCCCTGTGACCAAAGTTGTGGTCCTCCCCACCTTACTACTCCAGTCAAACCCACCAAAACTGCCAGCGCTATGCCTCTTTTTTCTTTATCTTTCTTCTTAATGCTTCCCTCTTTCCCTCATGCTTTTACTTTTCTTTCTTTTCCTTTTCCCTCAACTTTTTTTTAATTGATCCTGCAGAGCTGATGCCCCTACCCCATGCTGCCTTCACAATTATCGGCACCTACACATTCCCCTCTCTGGTCAGTGGTATGCAATCCCACAGAGTAAGCATTGCAATCCCACTGCAACTCTATTTGGTGGCTAGCACTTTTGCCAGTACTGTGATGCTTTTATTTTCTGTTTTCCTTCTTCTTAGTTCTTGTTTCTTCCACGACCCCTTGTTCTTTACTTTTTTCTTTTCTTTTCTGATTCCATGATCAGTAGTGCCCACCCTTGCCCCTCTCAGGATGGTGACAATGGCTCCCACATAATGAACACTACCTTCCCTCTGCATGTTTGGTGGCTAAAGCATATGTCATTACTGTGCCACATTATTATTTTCTTTTGTTTTTCATTTTTCTTTTCTTTTTAGTTCTTCCCTTTCTCCCCCTTGATTTTTTTTCCTTCCTCATCATTTCTTTTTATCTGATATCATAGAGTGGGTGCCCTGCCCCACCACCACCTTTGCATTCAATAGCATCCACTCCTGACATTTCCATTTGATGATACACTCTTCCATTGTGTGAGTGCCACATACATGCTATTAGCTGTGTTTGGAAGCTATCACTTGTGCTAATATGGTGATATTTTTGCCTTCTTATTTTTCTACTTTTTTCTTATATTTATTTTAATTTTTTCTTTCTTCATAGATCTGCTATCTTCCTATCAACTTTTTAAATTTTTTTCTTACTCTTCTCCCTTTTGTCTATCATTCCTCAGAAGTTGGTAGCCAGCCATTCTATCTAATCATATCCATCACAAATGCCAGTCCACCCACTGGACAAGTGCTACTAGTTTTTGCAGCACCAGTAGATCAATGATAGACAGTACTCAGAGGGGCTCACCTGTTCTGCATGATTAGCAATCAGAGACTCATACTCATATTCATAACTGCTACCAAATCTACCACCATCATAACTACTTAAACTACTTAAAATCATGTTCTAGCCAAGTTGACACACAACCTTAACTATCACAGTGTGTCTCTTGTAGACATACTTATAGTTATTGAGCTCCAAAAGGCAAAGTACAAAGTGTGACCCAGGAAAAGGTACGCTATGCTAGAAAAGAGTAGCTTGATTTTAGCAATATGTACAAACAAAAACCTGGAGAATATGTGTTGGAGTGGCTATTAAGGGTGTGGGATGATGGATGGCACAAGGAACATAAAGTTGGATCAGTCTGACTTTATTGATTTGAGCCCACTAAGCACAGATTCTTCATTCAATGTTTCAGCTTGAGAGGTTGGAAAAGGACCTAATAGTTTATTTGGTTGGTTTACTAAAACATGAATTATGCAGTGGTCTA
>NW_006922255.1:577083-578023 GCF_000298275.1 Orycteropus afer afer | reverse complement strand
GACCCAAATATACTGCAAAAACTTTACATTGTTAATCTTTTTCCCAGACTTTTCCAAGGAAATCTATGGTTTTTTACAAGGGTGACTGTTCATTGGAGAAAAGGAAATAATCAGATTTTTCAGAGATTACTGGACACTGGCTCTGAATTGACACTAATTCTAGGAGACCCAAGACATCACTGTGGCTCACCAATCAGAGTGATATCATATGGAGGTCAAGTTATGAATGGAGTCTTAGCTCAGGTCTATCTCATAGGGGTCCCTCATATCCTGTGATATCCCAGTTCCAGAATGCACAATTGGAATAGATATACTCAGCAACTGGCAAAACCTCCACAATGGATATGTACAGTTAGGGCCATTATGGTAGGAAAACCAAGGGGAAGCCATTAAAACTGTCCTTACCTAGGAAAATAGTAAACCAAACTAAATGCTGCATTCCTGGAGGGATTCCAAAGATTAGTGCCACCATCAAAGACTTGAAAGATGCAGCAGTGGTGATTCCCACTACATCCCCATTTAACTCACCTATTTGACCTGTGCAAAAAAAGAGATGGATCTTGGAGAATGACAGTGTATTATCATAATCTTAATCAGGTGGTAACTCCAATTGTAGCTGCTGTTCCAGATGTAGTTTCATTGCTTGAGCAAATTAATACATCTCATCTCCTGATACCTGGTAGGCAGCTATTGATCTGGCCAAAGTTTTTTCTCAGTATCAGTTTCAAAGTTTGCCTTCAGCTGGCAAGGCCAACAATATACTCACTGTGTTACCTCAGGGGTATATCAGTTCTTCAGTACTATGCCTTAATTAAGTCTGCAGGGATCTTAATTGCCTTTCCCTTCTACAAGACATCACACTGGTTCATTACAGTGATAAATTTAAATTTATGCTGATCGGACCTACCAAGGAAGAAGCATCAATGACTCTAGACTTATG
>NW_006922255.1:574021-575078 GCF_000298275.1 Orycteropus afer afer | reverse complement strand
ATTTCCACATTCTGTTGGATGACCTTTCTTTGGAACAGGTGCAAATATGTATCTCTTCAAGTCAATAGACCAGGTAGCTATCTTCCAAATTTCTTGGCATAGATGTGTAAGTAACTCCAGTGTGGAATCTGTTTGTTGAAAAATCTCAATGAAAATTCTGTCAATTCCTGGAGAATTGTTTTTCACCAATTCCTTCAGTTCAGCTTTGACTTTTTCTTTCAATACCATTGGTTCTTGATCATATGTCACTTCCTGAAATATGTGAATGTTGATCAATTCTTTATGGAACAGTGACTCTGTATTCCATCCATCTTCTTTTCATGCTTGTTTCATCATTCAACATTTTGCCCATAGAATCTTTCACTATTGCAACTTGGGGCTTGAATTTTTTTAATACATTTTATTGAAGTAAAATTTATGTACAGTGAAATTCACAAAACTAAAAAGTGACATGAGTCAATGCATTTTTTTTTTGCAATATTCCCTCCCCTCCCCTCTCACCTCCAGCAACCAACAAAGAAAGTTTTCCTCCATATATAAACCTTTCCTTGACCTTCCACAACAATGAATTAATACTATATTTGTCCTTCTGTGATTGACTTATTTCACTCAGCATAATGTCCTCCAAGTTCATCTATATTATGTGGTGTTTTGCTGACTCTACATTATTCTTTAGTGCTGCATAGCATTCCAGTATGTGTATGTACCATAGTTTCCCTCTTTTTGCTATTGTAAATAGTGCTGTTATGAACATGAGTGTGCATATATCTGTTCCTATCCTGGCTCTCACCTCTCTAAGATATATACCTAGTAATGGAATTGCTAGGTCAAATGGTATCTCCAATTTCAACTTTGTAAGGAATTGCCATATTGCTTTCCACAGTTGTTGTGTCACTTCACAGTCATACAAGCAGTGTATGAGAGTCCCAATCTCTCCACATCACCGCCAGCATTTGTGATCTTCTGCCTCACTGAACCTTCATCAGTGCTGGGGTGAGATGGTATATTTCATTGTTGTTTTGATTTACATCTCTCTGAGGGCCAATGATTGTGAGCA
>NW_006922255.1:571121-572067 GCF_000298275.1 Orycteropus afer afer | reverse complement strand
TTTATCTTGCTTCTTTGTGTGGACTGTGATGCTCTGTTGTCTCTGAGGCATTGTGACATTTTTGTGTTTATATTTAATTGGTGGTTATATGTTGGCGTGACTTGTCCACAATTTTCATTTTCTTTGTTTTGTTTGTATGTTATCTCTGCAAGCAGTGTACTGGGCTGTGCTCCTGTATTCACTAGTTGACAGCACTTATACACTCACCACCTGTCTCCTTTCCTTTGTCAGCCTCTCATATGTCCTTGCCATCCTTGGCAAACAGAGCCTGTTCTTAGGTCCCTAGAATGTGAATGAGAATGCTATCACTTCAAAATCCAAAATGGTTGCCACTTGTAAACATTCAAAATGGCTGCACCCTTGGTCACTTTAAATATCCAAAATGGCTGCCAAGTGTAAACAATTAAAATGGCTGTGCCCTCTGGACAGCAGGAAGTCCACAGCTCAGGTTGTCTCCCTCCTTGCTGTTTCCCTTCCTGGTCATATGCCACCAGGGCAGTTATCCCTGCAGCTCTTGGTGACCGGAACTTATCTTTTGGTCAATTCTCAGGTCCCAACACCACTTGGAAATATTCAGGCTGTTGGTCTCATCAGAGTATCTGACAGTCTGCAGCTCCGACCATATCTGTACTCACGGTCTTCATTCAGTATTTTCCACTAGTTAGTGCCTAAGCCACATCTGTATAGTTCCTTTCAAAGCTCAGGGTTCCAGGATTATCTTCTGTATCTCTGTCAATTGGTTTTTCTTTTCTTTGCTGAAGAGGGTCTGTGTCACTTGTCTGCCTATTCCTCCATCTTACCGGAAATCTGGTTTGAATTTTTTCTTGAGTTTTTGCCTTGATAAATGTCAAATGTGTTCTTCCCATTTGGTTTTCTAGTTCCATGTCTTTGCACTCATTGTAATAATTGCCTTTGTCATCTTGAGCTGCTCTTTGATGTCTTCTGT
>NW_006922255.1:567813-569713 GCF_000298275.1 Orycteropus afer afer | reverse complement strand
GCCCACAGCACTGGCCCAATCCACCCAGACTGTGAATGGCTTGGGAGATTGTCTGTGATATTGCCCACCTGTGATGCCAAAGATGAGCATGATTTCAGCTGTGCTCGAGTTGGGAGAGTGCCTTCTAGTAATCTGTGGTCCCAATATCGTGACAAACACAAGCACAGACCTCTCAATATCTCCCAAGCTGACCTAAGCCCACTCAGTGACCCACTGGGGGCGGAGTGACCTCACCCTCCTGGAACACCAGTGAGCTCTCTGCTTGGGTTTTGGTGGTGCTGCGCGCACCCATTTGCACCTAGCCAACCCAAGTTACCAATAATATCAGGTGATGAAGGTAGATCCTTGGGGTGTTTGCTGGGATGCCGGTATGGTCGCTGGTATGCTGATATAGGGTATCTTCTTCCTTGGCTCATGGAGATCTCAGGTGGCCACCCTTGCCTGCCAGTCGGTGACTGCCCCAGGGAAGTTTCCAATGGCCTCTCTCAGCTGCTTGTCCATTCTCTGCCAGGTAGATCTTCCTTAAATACTCTTCCTGTGCCTTTCCTCTAATTCTGCTCTTCTATGTTTGGTGCACTCTGATTCATTGAGCTGTTCAGAGCACCAAAATCCCTAATTCAAACTGCTGTACCTAGTTTTTCAAGTACTAAGATTCTAGAGCGAAATAGCATGGTGATTACTGGCGAGACTCCATTTTGAATCCTAACAGCATTTGTTTTTAACTAAATGTAAATCAGAAAGCTTAGCTATCCATCTTATACACTAGATATAATATGAATTCACTACTCTTCTGTCACTTTGTTGTCCTGTGGTGGCTTGCAGGTTGCTATGATGCTGGAAGCTATTACACAAGTATTTCAAATACTAGCAAGTCACTCATGCTGTACATATTTCAGTGGAGCTTTCAGACTAAGATAGACTAGGAAGAAAGGCCTGATAATCTAATTCCAAAAATTAGTCAATGAAAGCTTATGGATAACAACCGAACATTGTCTGATATAAGATGAGCCCTTCAGGTGGGAAGTCATTCAAAATATGACTGGGGAAGAGCTGTCTTCTCAAAGTCAAGTCAACCTTAATGATGTGGATGTATTAAAGCCTTTGGTACTTTTGCCTGCTAATGTTATATGACACAAAATGAGACCTAACAGCCATAAATATCCATTAGTAATCAAAACATGGACCATAGGAAGTATGAATCAAGGAAAATTGGAAGTTATAATAATGAAATGAACACTTGAGGATTGATATCCTAAGTATTAGCAAGCTCTAGTGGGCTGGTACTGATTATTTTGTATCCAACAAACTTATGGTCTGTTATTCCAGGAATGAAAGGTTGAATAACTCCATTGCTACTATCATTAAAAAGAGCATTTTGAGATCTATCTTGAAGTACAACACTGTCACTGATGGGTTAATATACATATATTAATATACACAAGAAAGATCAGTTAATATGACTATTATTCAAATTTACACACCAATAATGAATGCCAAAGATGAAGAAATTGAAGATTTTTTACCAACAGCTGCAGTCTGAGGTTGATTGAATTTTAAATCAAGATGCATTGATAATTATGGGTAATTTGAATGCTAAAGTTGGAAACAAAGAAGAATCAGTAGTTGGAAAATATAGCCCTGGTGATAGAAGTGACACTGGAGATGACATGATAGAATTTTACAAGCCCAATTATTATTTATATAAAATAATTTATTTCAACAGCACAGGTGACAACTACACCTCTGGACTTCGCGAGGTGGAATAAAAGAATCAAATTGATTATATCTATGGAAAAGGTAATGGGGGTTCTGGCAAGATGGCGGACTAGGCAGAAGGATTGCACAGACGCTCTTCCACAAAGAAAAGGGAAACTGATTAACACAGACACAGAAGATAATC
>NW_006922255.1:566786-567282 GCF_000298275.1 Orycteropus afer afer | reverse complement strand
GGAGAAGGTGAAGAGAAAGGTGGGCTGAGCTGTGGACTTTTGCCAGTCTGGAGGGTGCAGCCATTTTGAAGGTTTAAAAAGCAGCTTGACTATTTTGGATATGTATAGAGACAGCTCTCTGGCAGATTCCTGGGGCTAAAGAACACATTCTGCTTTCCAGCAACCCCAAGGATACTCGTGACCTGCAAGACTGACAAGTTTTTTGAAGGTTATTTGATTGTAATTTGTGTCTAATTGTGTTGGAGACAACAACAGTCCCCATAAGACACAACTACACACACACCTCCTGCAACTTCACTTACTGAGCAACAGCCACTACCTCCTTCTCCACCAATGGGCCAATGATAAAAAACCACCACCAAGAGCCTGAATCACCCTTGGCTGCTCTTCACAGTTAACAGAGATCTAAATACAACAACACCATGATGCCTTGGAGACAACAGATCATCACAGTCCACAAAAAGAAGCAGGATAAAGTGGCAGAAACAAGGGAGCA
>NW_006922255.1:545627-546179 GCF_000298275.1 Orycteropus afer afer | reverse complement strand
CTCTTTCCCAGTCCTATTTTGAGAGCCTTTTAGCCTAAACGGACTATACCTAAAGGTGTGCGGTAATGTATCAAACAGTGTTTCTTTTCTATTCATAAGGTTTTCCCTGGCCAATTCTTTCAGAAGTGGACGGCCCCTTCCTTCTTCCTAGTCTGTCTCAGTCTATACACTGGGATGCTACCTGTGCACCAGGTGCATCTCGCTGGGTTTTAAACACCAGAGGCTCCGCCTCAAAACTCACATCTATATGTCACCACAGTAGCACAAACCAACAGACAAGTTTGTCTTGCTGTTGGAGACCTCTCGTATTACCCCCACCTGGGTCCCTGTGGCTGACTGTTCCTCTGCCTGGCTTCCTGGTTTTAATCCCCTTTCTCCTGCTCTTCTAGCCTGCTGCTTTGGGCATCCCTGAGTTGTCCCTGGGGCTGACTGCTCCTCTGTCCACGTTCCTGGCTTTTATCCCCTTTCTCCTGCTCTCTGGTCCTGCTGCTTTCGGCAAGCCTGAGTTTCCTCTCCTCAACTAATCCCTTTGGCTGATTGCTCTTTTCTCTG
>NW_006922255.1:542260-543228 GCF_000298275.1 Orycteropus afer afer | reverse complement strand
CTCGTCCAGAATTTAGAGACCATTTAAAGAATAGATTTGATACATTGAAAACCAATGTCCAAAAACCAGAAGAATTGTAGGATGACATCAAGAACATCATCCATGAAGAAAGCAAGAGGTCACTAAAAGACGAGAATAGAAGAAAAGACAAAATGGATGACAGAAGAGACTGCAAATTGCCATTGAGCAGAGATCAGCTAAAGCAAATGGAAGAAATGACAAGTTAAAAGAGCTGAACAGATTTCAAAGAGCAGTTCGAGCAGACAAAGCCAATTAGTATAATGAAATGTGCAAAGAGTCTGAGTTAGAAAACCAAAAGGGTAGAATATACTTGGCATTTCTCAAGCTGAAAGAACTGAGGAAAAAAAAAATAAGCCTTGGGTTGCAATATTGAAAGATTCTATTGGCAAAATATTGAATGATGCAGTAAACACCAAAATAAGATGGAAGGAATACACAGAATCACTGTACAAAAAGAACTGGAATATCTTCATTCATTTCAGAAAGTGCCATATGATCAAGAAAGAGCCCATGGTACTGAAGGAAGAAGCAGAAGCTGCACTGAAGGAATTGGCGAAGAACAAGGCTCCAGGAATTGGTGGAATATCCATTGACATGTTTCAGCAAACAGATGCACCACTGGAGGCACTCACTTGGTTATGCCAAGAGATTTGGAAAACAGCTGCATGGCCAACTGACTTGAATAGATCCATATTTGTACCCATTCCAAAGAAAGGTGATCCCACGCAATGTGGAAATTATAGAACAATATCATTAATATCACATGCAAGTAAGATCTTACTGAAGATAATTCAAAAACAGTTGCAGCAGTACATTGACAGAGAACTTCCAGAGGTGCAATCTGGATTCAGAAGAGGATGTGAACAAGGGATGGATCCTGGCTCAAAGCAAAGAATACCAGAAAGATGTTTACTTGTGTTTTATTGACTATGCAAAGACATTTGATT
>NW_006922255.1:539069-540237 GCF_000298275.1 Orycteropus afer afer | reverse complement strand
GCCCTCAACACGATGGATTGACACAGTGACTGCTATGATGGGTTCAAGTATAGCAAGGATCACTAGACCGGGCAGTGTTTCGTTTTGCTGTGCCTAGGGTTGCTATGAATGGCACCTAACAATAACAAAAACAACATAAATTAACAATATGTCATCATTTTTCATTTTATATAAAACACATATTAAAATTTCCCTGATTGTCTAAAATGTCTTTTTCTGTTTGTTTGTGTGTATTATGAGAAAAACAAATCTACTCATTATATTCCAAACACAAGCCTCTAAAGTGTATACGTTTATTGTATCTACAACAAATCCTTCTTCACCATTTTGTTTTTCAGGAGTGGCACATATCAACAGCATTCCTTCCAGTTTAAGAATATAAAAGGTCAATTTACATTTTTTTTCTGAATTTAGCATGATTTTTGATTTATCTGAGACCACCGTGGGCGGCCCCTACCTGTCTATCAGTGAAGGCTTGTGTGTTTCTATGATGCTGAGCAATTTTCAGTGGAGCTTCCAGACTATGCTGAACTAGGAAGAAAGACCTGCAGACCTACTTCAGAAAATCAGCTAATGAAAACCTTATGACTCACAATGACTCACAACCAATCATGGAGATGGTACAATATTGGACAACATTTTGTTGTGTTGTGCATGGGGTCTCTAGGATCTGTGGGTCTACTCAATGGCAGCTAGCAATAACAACCATACATACATTTGTTAGTTCAACAGATACATCTCAAGTGCTTATTAAGTGCCAGGCATAGTTCTTGGTGCTAGAAATTCAACGTTGAAAGAGGCTTACACGGTCCAGGATCATGCCATGGATCTTCCAGACAAAAAACACAAAAATAAATACATAATATATTGTCAGTTGTGATAAGTTGTTATTGTTGTTAGGTGCCATCAAGTCATCTCTGATTCATAGCAAAGCTATGTACAACAGAAAGAAATACTGTCCGGTCCTATGCCAGCCTCATTGCTATACCTGAGCCCATTGATGCAACAACTGTGTCCATCTATCTTGTTGAGAGCCTTCCCCTTTTTCACCTTTTTCACTTTACCAAACATGATATCTGTTCTGGTTACCTAGTGCCGCTCTGACAGGAAACATACCACAAATGGGATGGCCTTAACAAACCGGAGTTTATTCTCTCACAATTTGGAG
>NW_006922255.1:536148-538579 GCF_000298275.1 Orycteropus afer afer | reverse complement strand
CCAGCCAAGTTGACACAAACATAACCACCACAATATCCTTCTCCAGGGAATGGTCCTTCTGACAACATGAGCAAAATAGGTAAGGCAAAGTCTGTCCATTCTCACTTCCAAGGAGTATTCTGGCTATACTTCTTCTAGGACAGGTATGTTAGTTCTTTTTACCAGTCCATGGTACTTTCAGTATGCTTTGCCAACACAACAACTCAAAAGCATCAACTCTTATTATTTCTTATTCATTGTCTAGATCTCACATGCATATGAGGTGACTGATAATACCATGGCTTAGGTTAGGTGCACCTTAGTCTTCAAGGAGACATCGTTGCTCTTCAGCGCTTGAAAGAGGACTTTTGCAGCAGATTTTCCCAGTGCAATACATCATCTGATGTTTTGACTTCTGCTTCCATTGGTGTTGATTGTAGAACCAAGTAATATGTAGTCCTTGACAACTTCAATCTTTTCACTATTTATCGTGAAGCTGTTAATTGGACCAGTTGTGAGGATTTTTGTATTCTTTATATTGAGGTGTAGTCCATACTGCAGACTGTAGTCTTCAATTTTTGTCAGTAAGTGCTTCAAGTCATGCTCACTTTCAGCAAACAGTTGTGTCATCTGCTTATCACAGATTGCTTATGAACCTTCCTTCAATCCTGATGCCAAGTTGTTCTTCATATAGTCCATGTTCTTGGATTATTTGCTCAGCATACAAATTTAATAAGTGTGGTGAAATGATACAACCCTGACGTACTCCCTTCCTGATTTTAAACCATGAAGTATCCCCTTGTTCTGTTTGAATGATGACAGCCTCCTGGTCTATGTACAGGATCCTCATGAGTACAGTTAAGTGTTCTGGAATTCCTGTTCTTCTCAATATTATACATAATTTGTTATGATCTACGTAATCGAATGCTTTTGCATAGTCAATAAAACACAAGTAAACATCTTTCTGGTGTTCTTTGCTTTCAGCCAAGATCATCTGATATCACAAATGGTATCCCTCATTCCATGTCCTCTTTTGAATACAGATTGCATTTTATGTCAATATATTGATGCAACCATTTTTGAATCATCTTCAGTAAGATTTTACTTGCACGTGATATTATTGATATTGTTCAATAATTTCCACATTCTGTGGGATCACCTTTCTTTGAAATGGGTACAAATATGGATCTCTTCCAGTCAGTTTGCCAGGTAGCTGTTTTCCAATTATCTTTTTTAAAAATTTTTATTTTAAGAGCCTGTTTTACATTCAACGTCATGTGTACATTTAGTTTCATTCCTCATTCGCCATGTTCAATCCTAACCCAGTCTCCTCCCTTCCCTACACTGCATCCCTCCTCCTATGCCTCTCATAATTATGTACTCCTGTTTGTCCTGCATTTCCTCAGTTTGAATGTTGGTCCTCTGGTGTCCTATGGTCTATTGCTCCAAGGGATGTATCATCATTGAGTGTGTGGGTGTGGTATCCTGGGTTGAGTGGTATGCATGTACATCTTGTTATCTATTGGGCTGAGAGCCTGCCCCTGGGGGTGAGTTTTATTCCAGGTGCTGAATGTATTTCAGGGCCATAGTATTGGGAGTCTCACCAGATTTCATCTGACCAGTAATTCTGGTCATTATTAAGTTTTTGGGTTTTGTTCCACATTTTTCCTCCCACTCTATCCAGGATCTTGAGATTTGATCCTTTCCTGAGTGGTGGGCATTGGTAGCCAGGCACCATCCAGTTCTTCTGGTCTTGAGGGCTATAGTGTCCCAGGGCTGATTGCTTCTAAATGCCCCCCCTTTTTTTGCGTTCTTATTCACTTCCAATGCTAGGAGACCATTATCTGCATCTTAGAAGGCTGCTTGAAAGCTTTTAGGACCCCAGATGCTACTCACCAATGTAGGATGTGGAGCAATGCTTTTATGTATTTTGTTTTGACAATTGAATCTGGTGTATCTCGGTACTATGGTCCTGAGGTTGTAGATCTATTGTATCTCGCTCACATAGTGTCGGGATGTCTGTGAGAAATTACTTTGTGTCTGTTTTCTATTGTTTCTGTAAGGACTACAGGTATTTTGTATCACTGGTGTCTGTACAAGATTAGCCTCAGCTGAGTCTATCCTTGGTCAAGCGTAGACCTCTATTCACTGTCCCCTGTCTGATCATCCCAGGTGTTTATGTGTTTATCTGTATAGCCTAGTGTTTGGTGTTAAAGGCAATGTGGTATTGTGGACACATTGGTTGGTTTTAGCATCTGTCCTATTTCTCTTTTGTGAACAGTTTGGTGTCCTCTCATTTCCCAATGTTATCATGGTGGTCATATATCCTTCCTGTATATCCCTCCCCCTACCCATGTCAGCATGTAAGCCCCAACTAGCCCTAAATTAATCCCCCCCATTCCCTCCCCATCCTGGTAACCTACTAGGTGAGTTCCCTTTCCCAAGCAAACCC
>NW_006922255.1:534460-535103 GCF_000298275.1 Orycteropus afer afer | reverse complement strand
AGATATCCAGTTTTGCCAGCACCATTTGTTAGAGGCTATCTCTTCCCCATTTAATGGGCTTTGGGCCTTTGTCAAAGACCAGTTGTCCTTAAATGGATGGGTCTATGTCTGAACTTTTTATTCTGTTCCATTGGTCTATCTATCATTGTACCAATACCATGCTGTTTTGACTACTGCCGCTATATAGTTGTTCTTACGATCTGGGAGTGTGAGACCTCCCACTTTGTTTTTCTTCTTGAGAAGTTCTCTGCTTATTTTAGGTCTCTTTCCTTTCCATATGAAATTATTAATTAGTTTTTCCATGTCCTTAAAAAATTTTGTTGAAATCTGGATCTGCATTGCGTTAAATGTCTAGATTGTTTTAGGTAGTATTGACATGTTCACAATGTTTACTCTACCTATCCATGAACAAGGCAGGTTCTTCCATTTATGTAGTACCCTTGTTATCTCTTGTAGCAGTGTTTTAGTTTTCTCTGTATAGGTCTTTTGTGTCTCTGGTGAGGTTTATTCCTAGATATTTTATCTTTCTTGTAGCTATAGTGAATGGCATGGTTTCCCTTATTTCTTTATCGGAGGAGTCCTTGCTGGTGTAGAGAAATCCAACTGATTTTTGTATGTTGATCTTGTATCCTGCCACTTTGCT
>NW_006922255.1:528888-532696 GCF_000298275.1 Orycteropus afer afer | reverse complement strand
CATAATTGCTACCCCTGCCCTTTTTTGGTTTCCATTGGCTTGATATATTCTTTTCCATCCTTTAACTCTTAATTTGTTTTTATCTTTGTGTCTAAAGTGTGTCTCTTGTAGGCAGCATATCGATGAGTCTTCTTTTCTTTTCCAGTCTGCTACTCTCTTTCTCTTGATAGGTGCATTTAGTTCATTCACATTGAGTGTAATTAGTGATAGGCATGAGTTGATTGGTGTCATTCTATTGTGTTTTTTGTTGTTGTTGTTGTGTCATTGGTGATTCTTGGTCAATGTATATTTCTGTATTGAGTTCAGTTTATTGGCTAATGCTTTCTCCCTTTTCTTCTTTATAGTTGTTTTTGTGTTTATTAAGCCCATATGTTTTCCTTCCTTCTGGATTTGCTTAGAAGAATTGTTACTTTTCTTTATGGTTACCTTGGAGTATATTCTTGTCTCTACAGTTTTAGTACCGTGTGTGCTGCAAAGACATTGTCATGTTTTCCTCTCCATTTGAAGGTCTGTACCTAGAAGTATTATTCCCTCTGATAGGTTATTTGCTGTTGTTGTGTGCTGCTTGAGTTCCTTGGTTTTTAAGGTACAATGTTTTATGGTCTTATTATGAGGATTTCCTATTTGGTTTCAGAGTTGATGTAACATATCCTGGTTTTGCTGATCTCTGTTGTGGGTTCTCTATTGGTAGGACTTCCTTAAGCATTTCTTATAGGGCTGGTCTGGTTTTCACAAAGTCTCTTAATTTCTGTTTGTCTGAGAATGCCTTGATTTCGCCCTCGTATTTGATGGATAATTTGGCTGGATATAGGATTCTTGGTTGGAAGTTTTTTTTTTTTCCTTCAGAGTTTAATATATGTTGTCCCATTGCCTTCTTGCCTGCATTGTTTCTGCAGAGTAATCAGAGCTCAGCCTAACTGTTTGATTATTTACATAATATTTCTTTTTTCCCAGCAGCTCTCAAAATTTTTTCTTTGTCTTTGGTTTTGGAAAGTTTGATTATAATATGCCTTGGTGTTTTTCTTTTGGGATTTGTCTTGTGTGGGGTTCTATGAGCTTCTGTTAGCAGGTCTTCCACAATTTTCTCAGTGGTCTATTTTTCCTCTTCTTGTTCTGGAATTTCAATGAGTCTTATATTGTTTCATTTTATATCATCGCATATAATTCTTAGGCTCTCTTCATTTCTCTTAAATCTTTGTTCTGAGTTTTCTTCATACAGGCTAGTGTCCAGGGTTTTTTCTTCTAGGTGGGATATGCATTCTTCAGCCAGTTCTTGTCTACTCTTTTGAGCTTCTATTGTGTTGTGTAGTTCTGTCATTTTGGTGCTCATGGTTTCCATATCAAATAGACACCTTCTGCATTTCTAACTGCTGTTTTTGTATGAGTTCTGATTGTACATTAATCTTAATATTCTGTTCCTCAATGATTTTCCTGAGTTCCTCCCGGGAACTGTCTGTGTTCCCCTTGTTTCCGTTCAGGGTTCCTTTAGGCTCTTATATAGCTCTATAAATATATCTTCTAAATTCCTTCACAGATAATTCTATTGCCTCCTCTTCCTCCATGTATAATGAGGCCTTTGTTTGTGGTTTTGCTTCTAATGCCTTGTCCTGTTTTTTCATTTGATTTGAAGTTGCCTGTTGTTTCCTAGATATTTTGAGGTTGTCTTTAACTGCTGGTTATGTGTTGATTTGTTTTGTCTTGGTTTTATGGTTTAATATTTTGAAAAGGTGAAGCTGATGCATTTTATTTTATTATTGATTCAGGTAGGCTGGGTAGCTCTGCTGTTTTCTTTGTGATGGTGGAATCACTGTGTGGAATGTGGATATGTTTCTGTTTGTTGTAAAGAGCGTTTAGAGCTCGAACTGGGGGGGGGTTATGGTAATTGGCTGAATATGGTTTCTTCTATTTAATGAGTGAAGTTATTGGTTGAGAAGGTGGGAGCAGAAGAAGGAAAGCTTGCTGTTGTTGAGGTCGGTTTCTAGGGCTTTGAGTGGGCTGCTACTGATTACATTGTACTGTTATTTAAAAGCCCACAGCTCAATTTCAGGAAAGATTCCTGTTGTTAGGATGTTGCCACTTTCAGCCAGGCTCAGACACACTCAAAGACCCTGCTTCTGAGACCCCTCAGTGCCAAAAAGCCAATCCAAGGCAAATTCCTGGGTCCTCACTTGGCTGTGGATTCCTCTCTCTCCACCCTATCTGATCGCAGCGTGTGCCCAATCTGCCCAGACTGCAAATGGCTCAGGAGTTTGTCTGTTATACCACATACCTGCTGTGCCAAGGATGCATGCAATTTCATCTGTGCTGGAGTCCAGAGAGTGCCTGCTAGTAATCTGTGGTCCCGATATCAGTGACAAAGACAAGCAAAGACCTTTCAATGTCTCCCAAGCTGACCCAAGCCCACTCAGTGACCCGCTGAGGGGGAGCGAGCTCACCCTCCTAGAGCACCAGTGAGCTCTTCCGCTTGGGTTTCAGTGGTGCTGCGCGTTCCCGCTTGCACCTAGCCAACCCAAATTACCAATAAAATCAGGTGCTGAAGGTAGATCCTTGGTGTGTTTGATGGTATGTTGGTGTGATTGCTCATATGCTGATATAGGTGTCTTCTTCCTTGGCCCACGGAGATCTCAGGTGGCTGCCCTCATCCGCCAGTCAATGACTGCCCCAGGGAAGTTTCCAGTGGCCTCCCTTGGCTGCTCGTTCACCCTCTACCGGGTAGATCTTCCTTAAATTCTTTCCCTGTGCCTTTCCTCTAATTCTACTCTTCTGTGTTTGGTGCACTCTGATTCAGTAAGCTATTCAGAGCACCAAAATCCCTAATTCAAACTGCTGTATCTATTTTTTCAAGCACTAAGATGCTAGAAAGAAATAGCATGGTGATTACTGACAAGACTCCATTTTGCATCCTGTCTTCCAATTCTCTTGACATAGCTGAGTGAGTGCCTCCAGCGTGGCATCCATTTGTTGAAACATCTTAATGGGCATTCTGTCTATTCCAGGAGCTTTGTCTTTTGCCAATTCATCCAGTGTAGCTTCAACTTTTTCTTTCAATATCATTGGTTCTTGATCATATGCCACCTCCTGAAATGGTTACATGCTATAAAAATTAAAACAGTAAAGGGACAGAGTGGTGGTGTGGTGAAGAGGCTATTTTAGATAGGACTATCATATGTCACTTATCTAGGGGAAGTAGAATATAGAATTATCAGTTGTCTGAATTAAAAGTCACATCAAAGATCATCTAGTCAAATTTCTAGAATGTTAATGTTTACTAGATTGATTATTGGTAAAATAATCAGATTTCAATGATTTTACTACCTAGGCATCTTTAATCATTCTGTGGTAACTATGAGTTGATAGCCAGATGTATATACACATTATATACATACATAATGTTTAATCTTGTATTTGACATAAAAGTCAGAATTACCAAATCCAAATAATTTGGAAATTCATATGAACTCAACTTATTTTTCAAGATTTCTTATTGAATGGAGGATGAAAGATTTATAATTTAAAAACCCACTGCCATAGAGTTGATTGAAAACAGAGTAACTGTTCTATTACATGCAAAATACCTGTTCTGATGTTTTGTGCAGAAATTAGATGAGATCAACGAATAAGAATGGTGAAGCAATTGACTTACATGGCTAAGTCACCCAGAAACTTCAGAAAACTAGATGAAAATTTTGTGAGCAGTAAAACTTTCTGGAATATATCTTTTTTTTTTTTTATTAGGATTTGGGTGAAGATTTACAGAGTAAATTCACTTTTCATACAGCAGTTCACATATACTTTGTCTCATGTCATT
>NW_006922255.1:515811-522088 GCF_000298275.1 Orycteropus afer afer | reverse complement strand
TTGGTTTCCCTTTTCTTTGTTGAAGAGGGTCTGTGCAATCCTTCTGCCTAGTCCGCCATCTTGCCCCCTACTGGAATATATCTTTAAATCTATTATTTGGCATCATAATCTACTACTACATAGAGATAGTGGTTGATAACAGAAAGTAAGGAAGTACACCATGTACAAACAAAGAAAAACAAGTATCTGGGAATTGGCTGCAAGATTGTTACTATGTCTGTAAAGTTGTATTTACATGTCAAAATAGATTACATTTGATTGTAAGGACTATTAATCTGATTTTCCAAATACTAGGGATGCATGAATCCCTAGTAAGGTCAATGTTATTGAAATATATATACCCTCTACCCCTAGAACCCTTCAAATATCAAAAGGTGGATTAGGATAAATGCCTCAAATAAACATTTTATGCAGTCTGTTGATAAGTTCTGTATAAGGAAAATGGAGATTTCAATAGGGGATTATAGCTTCATGTGTCCTTTCTCTGTTGGGGAATTATCATAGTTCCGGATCACTATGCACATGGGAAATGAGGGAAGAAGTGAACATTTATCTAGTCTTGACTACTGATCATTCCTAATAGGAAATTATATAAAAATTCACATAAGTAAATCAGACAGAATTTTACTCTCCCATCTCTTAAGTCACCTAAAGGAAATAAACTATTTTACTGCTCTTTGGTAAAAATTGCATTCCAGTATTTTTTCAACATTTTAATGTTATTTTTTTCCATTATGTAAGGAAGCATGTACTCACAATTCTCATGCATGCTTGTGCTGTGGGCTCTAGAAACAAAAATTGCAACAACAACATCAAAAACCTAAACAATTAGTAGAACATCTTCTATTCGGTCCATACTCACCTTTCATATATTTTGAATAGCTACAGGTTTCTATTCCTAGCCAATTACTTAATGTTGCCACATCTAGATTTATCAGTTGCTCTTGTGGAGATATTGATCCTTGGATGAAATGTTTCCTGTTTGTGGAAAATATGATAATGTCATAAAGAGCTTTTTAATGAAACAGTGTAAAGGAAAGAAAAAAAAAAAACTCTCAGAAAGCAATTGTTCAGACTTCATGTACATTATAACACAATTGTATATAAACTAGCACATGTATCTTCTTCTTCTGTCTTTGATAATATGTGAGATATTATCTCTTCCTTGTCACTATGTCTCAGGCATATTATGTCATATTAATCAAATAATTATACTCCAAGTCTTATCCAGTCTCTTCAATTTTAGCATTAATTATATTTTTAAAATAATTTGTATTGTGTTTTGGTGAAGTTTTACACAACAGTTTAGGTTCCCATTCAACAATTTCTAAACCACTTGTTCACTGATATTGGTTACATTCTTCACAATGCATGAACATAATTTATTATTTATTATTATTTCCATTCTGGTTGTTTTATTCCATTGATCTAGGTTCTTTGCCCCTTACATTCTTATCTTTGTTTTAAAGTAATTATTGGCTCTTTAGTCTCATTGGTCTCATACAGATCATTTTTTAAAGGAGCATGGTACTCATGGGTAATAATCTTTATTTTGTGAATCAGTGTGTTATTTAGCTTAATAACCTCAGGGGCTGCTTTCAGTTCAAAATTTAAAGAGTTTCTCAAGGCAATAGTTTCAGGGAGTCCTCCAGTCTCAACTGGTCCAGTAAGTCTCTTTTATTTATTTGTCTATTATTTATCTATCTATTTTTTTTTTTAATTTAAGGAATTTGAAGTTTTGTTCCACATTTTTCCTATTCTATCAAGGACCATCTGTTGAGGCACTGATTAGAATAGTCAGAACTAGTAGCCAGTAGTCAGAACCACTATCTAGTAGTTCCTTCTTTGAATCTTTGGTTGCCTTCTTTCTTTTTTGCTCAGGATGAGTAAAGACCAATAGTTACATCTTAGACATTTAGAATTAACTATTAACTGTCAATGTTTAGAATTTGCTTTTTTTTTTTAATTTACTTTTCTTTTCAAATGTATTTGGAAGTGAGACCAATGTAGAGAGGGTCAATTGAATTGCTGTGAAAGCTCTCCAGAATTAATAACAAAATTAAAGAACTACTTACTCTAATTTTAGCACAGACTAAAATTAAATTACTAAAACTTGCAGAAGCAGAGAGATCTTACCCTAATGAAATCTTGCTAAGAAATAACTCTTTAAGCACCGGGTTTTGTGCTTTCCTTTTCTTTTTGTGTCTTATCACATCTATTGAATACATTATATGATGTCAAAAAGAAAACAGTATGTGAGAAATGTCATTAGAATAGAATGTGTGTATGTGTGTATAGAGTGGGTGGTTACTGAGTACATGAGACTATTTTTGTCTAGGATTATCGACATAGCAAGCTAAACAACAAAGGGATTCTACAGATTCTTTTAATTACCATATTTCAGTGGACTTTCAGATAGTGGCTTCATTATGAGTTTATAGAAACTATATTAAAGTATGTATGCTTAAAATGTACATTTCTTGGTGCCTTAAATACAGCTATAAACTAAGCTAGTATTTAATAAAATGAATATTTATAAAATGTTTTACTTATTATGACAAGGTTAATAATAAAATAGTACTAATATTAATGGTAAGTGATTATCCAAAATAATTGTTTTATTTAATCTCAGCTTTTTAAAATAAGGGTCAACTATATCTCCATGTATGTCTCTGCACAAAAGGGAATAATTTGAATACAGCCCGTATTATCAAACATTAACTCCAGTTCAACTTTTCTCATCCCAAATTATTTGTCACACATCGCTCAATTGATCTTCCTCACTGTTACCCAAATTGGGTTTTGTAAGAGTTATGTTGAGCTTCTTGAGATGAACACATACATCTATTTTTCTTTTCATTAGCTGACTTTTGTTCCTAAACCTTGCTTTTTTAAATTGTAAAATTCCCTTCCTCCTCCATAAGTGCAATTAAATAATATTTTGATGTGAACTTGCTTAGCCTAACACTCACTTAAATTAAAGAAAAAAAAAAGCTTTTAAAAGTTTTCAGGAGTTTGAGAATAGGAGAGAGCACTGAGAATACTAAAAATTAGTGATCATCTTAATCTTACACGGAAGTATGGGGGAAAATTTCCAACATATTTCCATTTGATGATACATTTCTCTCTTAGTTTGAAGGAGGAAACCAGATACCTTAGATTGGCTTGTATTCTCTGGGTTTCTTGTTGCAGTTGGTACTCTTGCATGCCACTTGAAATTTATAACCCACAGCTGAATGGATTCTAGCAGGAGCATGAAGATTTGATCCAGGAGAGAATTTAAGATGGACAAGTCAACTGGAACAAGAAGATAACTACTATTCACTGACTGATCAACTGACTGATTGAATAAACAAATAAATACTAATATAAATGAAAGAATGAATAAGTTAGAACCAACACGATGGGGTTGGATACAAAGAGATGGGATGATATTTTGGAAATAATTTGAATGTGGTATTTAAATTGAGAATTTTTTTTCTAAAATAATTTCTAATCCCATCCTCTCTTTAAGCCTGTTTCCTTATTTTTAAAATGAGAGGGATGAAATTTTTCTGAGGTCGCCTTCAGCTTTAAAACATTGATAATTCAATATTTTAGAGTTAGGGCAATAATACCTTAGGTTCAGAGCAGTGGTTCTGAATTGAGGGTTATTCAGGGGGCATTTGGCAATATCTGGATACACTTTCGGTTGTGACACTGGGGACATGGGTCCTGTTGGCATGGAGTTGGTAGATGGAAGAGATGCTATTAAGTGTCCTACAATACACAAAATAGCCCTCTACAACAAAGAATTATCCAACCCCAAATGTCAATGTTGTGAAAGTGGAGAATCTAGTGTAGTGGGTCTTGACAAATTGATGAACACCATTCATCCTCTGCTCTCTCCTACTTTACTATGTCTTCACTGTTGTTGGGAGCTGCTGTTGAGTTGGCCCCACCCCCCAATTAGTGAGGACCCCATGCACAAAGGAACTAAATGCTGCCCAGTCCTATACCATCTCCAAGATCGGGTAAGGATTGAACAATTGTGTCCACGGGGCTTTCATTGGCCAATTTCTAGGAATAGATTGGCAGGCCTTTCTTCCTAATATGTACTGACTCACCAAAACCAAAGTTACTGCCATCAAGTTGATTCTGACTTATAGTGACCATAATTGGTTTTCCAAGGCTATAAATCTTTATGGAAGCAGATTGCCTGTGCCATCTTTCTTCCACAGATTGGCTGGTGGATTTGAACTACTGACTTTTTGGTTAGCCACCAAATGCCTTAACTATTACATCACCAGAATTCCTTAGTCTGTCTTGACTAGAGGGGTAGCATTTAGGTATTCATGTACTTCTTAATATAAGTTAAATGTTCAGTGTCTCAAAGTTCACTTGGATCATTTAACTGATTTTCACCAAGTTAGAAATCTTAAGTTGGCTCTTAGTAGAGGATAAGATACTATTATTAAATGTCACAAGTCAAAGTACATGCAAATGAATATGATCCCTTTACAGAAAACCCTTGGAAATCTTTATCTTACAGATCTTGCATTATCTATTATAACCACTTCAGTAAAATTGTTTAAGAAATGTCTGAACCATTTTGATCAATATTTCACAAAACTATGTAGGGAAGTGGCTTTCCTGTCTTTCTTCATTATTCATTCTTGCTTGGACTTCTCCTTTCTTTTCTTATTTGTCTTACACAAGATAAATTTGGGAATTTAGGCCTAATGATCTGCATGACACACAATACCTTTAATCTTGAACAATAACAGTACATACCATGTAGTCAATCAGAGCTGTTGCATAGGGATCCACAGGCTGCTTCACCAGCATGAATTTGGAGAGCCTGTATCATTGAGAAAATATGTTAAATTTGTTGTATCTCCCATGAACTCATCTCAGATGCTAGGTTACAGCTGGAGAACAATGAATTAATAGAAATATAATATTTCTAGTCACAGAAAAATACATACTGTACACTCCTATCATTCATTGTTTGCTTTATTTCATTGCTACTAATTCATTTTCAAAAGGTCATGGCACAATATATTTTAAAATTCTGGAGTCTTTCACATTTCCAATTAAAAATCATAAGATTAATCTCCACCTCCGGCTTCCTTACTTTCAAATGCTAGAATGTTCTCTACTGTCTTTGTCAGATGATAGTATTGGTGGAGTAGCATGACATAACTCATATTCCAAGTTATTATTTCCTTCAACATTTCTTTTGTCTCTAGGGTTGTTCAGGATACACAGTATATGAAGTGTAGTTTTCTTGGAATAGATCAGGCTGCTGACAATAGTCACATAAATTTATTTTAATTTTCCCTTATGTATTTTGAAGAATTTTGGGCCATCCTTCATTTGTTAATGTCAGGCCCCAAATTGAGTGTATAACCTATACATCTCTGAGCATCTTAGCTGCTGAAAGTGCTAAGGTATTGAAGCTCTGGGAGTCATTTGGGGTCTTAAATACCTGATTTTTCTGTCATCCATTATATATAAGTTTTTAATACTGGTGTCCATTTCATTTCTGACAGCTTCCAATTTTCCTAGATTCATACTTAGTTATGTTGTTATGTTCCAATTTTTAATGGATGTTTGCAGCTGTTTCTTCCCATTTTGAGTCATGCCACATCAGCAAATCCAGGTCCCAAAAGCTTTACTTCATCCACATCATTAAGATTGACTACTTTGAGGAGGCAACTCTTTCCCAGTCATATTTTGAATGTCTTCCAACATGAGGGGCTCATCTTCTGGCACTATATAGAAGAATGTTTCAGGGCTATCCATAATGTTTTCCAGTAATGTATAAATTATGAATCTAGGAAAATTTTAAGCTGTCAAAAATGAAATGAAATGCATAAAGATCAATACCCTAGACATTGTTGCTGTTGTTAGGTGCCCTTGAGTCACTTCTGACTCATAGCGACCCCATGCACAGCAGAACGAAACATCGCCCGATTCTGTGTCAGCTCCATGACACTTGCTATACCTGAGACCATTGTCGCAGCCACCATGTAAATCCATCTCATTGAAAGCCTTCCCCTCTTTCGTCGACCCTCCACCTGACCAAGCCTGATGTCCTCCTCCAGGGAATGGTCCCCTCTGAAAACATGACCAAAGTAGGTGAGATGAAGTCTGGCCATCCTCGCTTCCAAGGAGCATCTCTGCTGCACTTTCTCAGGACAGATCTGTTAGTTCTTATGGGATTCCATGGTACCTTCAGCATTCTTCACCAGCACCACAACTCAAAAGCATCAATACTTCTTCGGTCTTCCTT
>NW_006922255.1:504358-513371 GCF_000298275.1 Orycteropus afer afer | reverse complement strand
TTTTCCTAGATTCATACTTCGTACATTCCATGTTCCAGTGATTAATGGATGTCTGCAGCTGTTTCTCTTCAATTTGAGTGGTATCACATCAGCAAATGGAGGTCTCAAAAACTTTACCTTATCCATAGGAGTAAGGCTGAGTTTACTCAGATGATGCAGCTCTTTCCCAGTCTTATTTTGAGAGCCTTCTAACCTAACTGGACTATTCATAAAGTTGTGCGGTAATGTATCAAAGAGTGTTTCTTTGCTATTCATAAGGTTTTCCCTGGCCAATTATTTGAGAAGTGAACGGCCTCTTCCTTCTTCCTAGTCTGTCTCAGTCTGTAAGCTGGGATGATACCTGTGCATCATGTTCTTCCCACTGGGTTTGAAACACCAGTGGCTCATCCTCAAAGCTCACATCCACACATCACCATGGTAGGACAAACCGACAGACAAGTTTGTCTCCATGTTGGAAACCTCTCGTACCACCCTTACCTGAGTGCCTGTGGCTGACTCCTCCTCTGTCCGGATTCCTGGGCCTTTTAATCCCCTTTCTCCTGCTCTCCCATCCTGTTGCTTTGGGTGTGCCTGAGTTCCCTCTCTTCACCTGGATCCTTGCAGCTGACTGCTCCTCTTTCCTGGTTCCTGGCTTTTTATCCCCTTTCTCCTGCTCTCCCATCCTGCTGCTTTGCTGCTTTTGCTGCTTTATATTCCCTCATGAATATACATGCAAAATCTTAAACAAAATCCTAGCCAATAGACTCCAGCAACATATCAAAAAAATAATACATTATGACCAGGTGGGGCTCATATCAGGTATGCAAGGATGTTCAACATTAGAAAAACAATCAACCTCATACATCACATAAATAAAACAAAGGAAAATAATCATATGATCATATCAATTGATGAAGAAAAGGCACTTGATAAAATCCAACACCCATTCTTGATTAAAAATAATAATAATAACTCTCAGCAAAATAGGAATAGATTGGACATTCTTCAACATAATAAAGGGCATATATCCAAAACCAACAGTCAACATTATTCTCAATGTAGAGAGACTGAAACCACTCCCCTTGAGAACAGAAACCAGACAAGGATGTCCTTTATCACCACTTCTATTCAACATTGTATTGGAAGTCCTAGCCAAGGCAATTATTCAAAAAAGGGAAACCAAAGACACCCAAATTGGTAATGAAGAACAAACTATTCTTATTTGCTGATGATATGATTCTATACCTAGAAAACCCAAGAGACTCAGCAAAAAAAACTAGAGGAACTAATTGAGAGGTTTAGCATAGTGGCAAGATACAAGATCAACATCCAAATATCAGTTGGATTCCTCTATACCAGTAAGGAGATAGCCGAAAAATAAATATGGAAATCAGTAGCATTTACAATAGCTACCAAAAAATAAATTAAAATATTTGGGAAAAAAAATCTTTTAACTGACACAAATGACCTGTACAAAGAAACCTACAAAAGACTAATTCAAGAAACCATAAAAGATCTACATAAATGCTTCAAAGAACATACCATGCCCTTGTACAGGAAGACTGAACATTGTGAAAATGTCAGTACTACCCAAAACAATCTATACATCCAATGCAATTCCAATCCAGATCCCATCAACATTTTTTCAGCATATGGAAAAGCCAATTACTAAATTTATATTGGAAGGAAAGAGACCTCAAATAAGCAAAGCACTATTGAAGAAAAAGAACAAAATAAGAGGTCTCACACTCCCAGATCTCAAAATCTATTATACAGCCACAGTAGTCAAAACTGCCTGGTGTTGGTACAATGACAGACACATACGCCAAGAATAGAATTGAGAATCCAGAATAGATCCATTGACCTATGGTCAGCTTATTTTTTACAGAGGACTGAAATCCATTAAATCGGCAAGAAGTGGTCTCTTTAACAAATGGTGCTGGGAAAACTGGATATCCATTTGCAGAAAAATGAAACAAGATCTATACCTCACACCATACTCAAAAATTAACTCCAAATAGATCAAACACTTAAATGTGAAACCTGAAACTATAAAGTTTCTCAAGGAAAAACTAGGGGCAAATTTAGGGGTCCTAATATATGTAATAAATAACCCAAAATACACCAACAGCAGAAGAGAAACTAGATGAATGGGACTTTCTAAAAACCAAATTTTTATGTGCTTCTGAAGACTTCTCCAAAAGAGTCAAAAGAGAAACTACAGATTGGGAAAAAAATAGTCATCAATGACATATCTGACAAGGGACTTACCTCTAGAATTTATAGATAACTCTAACACTTCATCAACAAAAAGACAAATAATCCAATTTTAAAAAGAGGATATTCAGGTGGCCAACAAACACATGAAGAAATGTTTATGGTCATTAGCCATTAGAGATGCAAATCAAGTCAACAATGAGATGGCGTCTTGCCCCAGCACTCTTAGCCGCATTCAACAAGACAGAAAATACAAATGCTGGTGAGGATGTGGGGAGATTGGGACTTTCATACACTGCAGGTGGGATTGTGAAATGATACAATCACTGTGGAAAGCAGTATGGAGAGTCCTTAAAAAGTTGGAATTATAAATACTATCTGACCTAGCCATTCCATTACTAGTTATATATCCTAAAGAAGTGAAAGCCAGGACAAGAACAGATATATGCACACCAATGTTCTTTGCAGCACTATTTACAATAGCAAAAAGATGGAAACAACCTACACGCCCATCAACAAAAGAATGGATACCCAAATTATGGTACATACACGTATTGAAATACTATGCAACGCTAAAAAATAACATAGAATCTGCAAAACACCACATAATGTGGATGAACTTGGAGGATATTATACTGAATGAAATAAGTCAATCACAGAAGGACAAATACTGTATTAGTCTGGTAATGTGAAAAGTCAAGGGAAGGTTTATATATGGAAGGAAATTTCTTTGTTGGTTACCAGTGTGGGATGGGAGGGGATAGAACACTGCTAGATAGGTAGAGATACGTATTGATTTTGGTGAAGGGAAGGGCAGTGTACCAAATATGAGTGATCAACACTGTGGCATTGAATAAGAGGAAGACATAGAGAGGTACATGGGAGATACACATAACAAAGATGAACCCTTTTGCACATATAGTACTGATTGTCAGTGATGGCAAACATTGATCTAGAGTGGACAGATGGGTGGATGGGCTGAACAGTCAAGTATGTCTAGATGGCGGGGAATGTATCCATTAACATATATAGCATTGGCAGATAATGAATCTACAAGCATATTTGTATGTTCTATAAGAATGTCCAAGTATATAGTAGAGCTGTCAAGGGACAAGGTTGTGGTGACTTCTTGGCTTCAGCCAGTTACCTGGAGGGAGTGAGTAGTTGGACCTGTGGGCTCAAGACCATGGTCATAGGGGACATCAAGCTCAACTGGCATAGCATACTACAGAAATACATTGTTCCACATCCTACTTTTGTGAGTAGAGACTGGGATCTTAAAAGCTTGCCAGTGGCCATCTAGATGCAATGATGGTTCTGTCCTCATCCAGAACAAAGAAGAATGAAGAAAACTAACCATGCATGGAAACAATTAATCCAAAAGACTTGTACACCAGGCAATCCTCAACCTACATGTCTATGAGACCAGAAGAACTAGATGATGTTCACCTACCACTGTCAACCACTCAGAGGGAGATCTATGTAGGAGACCTGGATTAAGTGGGAGAACAATGTGGAACAAAACTCCAAATCATAAAAAAAAAGGACCAGGATTCCTTGTCTGCCAGGGCCTGGTGACACCTTTAAGACTATGGCCCCTAGCTGCCCTTCAGGTCTGGTATTGAACTCACTCCTGTGGCTTCCAGCCAAGAAAAAGACAGATATTTGAGCTGAACATTTACATTAGGTAGATACACTCCTTGGAGAGATCAATCATGGGAGAATAGAAAGGCTGTGTATACACAGGGAGACAGTTCAGGGGACAAGATAGCATGGGAGGGAAGGACACAGGGAGGAAGTGATAAGAGAGCTACTACATTGTGGGAAATTACAGTCAACATCATAAGACAAAATAAGTATGAACTGGTGTATGTTAAATGAATTTGCTCTGTAAACTTTCACCCAAATCACAACAAAAATTTTAAGAAAAGAAAATAGGAATCACCAGTAGTTGGAAAATATGGCATTCATGATAGAAATGACAGTGGAGAGCACATGATAGAATTTTGCAAGACTGATGACTTTGCTTCATTTTATGCAAGATAAAGTGTGTCATCCATTTCTCACAGATATCTAGCATTCACTCATCATTCCGATTTTATTGTCTTTTGTTTCTCAGCATGAAATCTCCAGTTCAACTAGATTGGTGTATTCTCTGTCACTGAAAGAACATACAAATGTTCATCCTTCTTCATTAATATGTTCATACCTGTCTGGTTAACTGGAATGCTCAGCTCCTTCCTTTCTGCCAATCCACATTATATGCTCACTAATCACCCCTTCATACCCATCTCTAAATCTGAACGGCATGTACTGTCTGTTTGGCTTATAATATATTATGTCTTATTTGTGATTTAACATCTCATGACTCTGTGTTTATTCTCCCTAAACTAGGCAAAAAATCTTTCTCTTTCACAGAGATCATGACATACTTCTTTGCATTTATTTCCCCAAACAGAGTTGCCCTGCACATAGTAGACACTATGTAAATATTTGTTTAATAAGTACATAAAGGAGCTCTGTCAAGAGACAGCTTTTTTTGCATAGAAACTCTGTAACCTATTGGTGGTGATAATGGAATGGATCAACATACTTAAAAAGAGCATAAAGCACGCAGTAGTGTATTTTATAAATCAGAGCAGATAGTTCTATAAAGTAACTGTTTGTTCTTTCTATACACAATGCTTTGAGAGCTCCCTGTATAAGTTGCAATGATCTCAATTTTTATTGAAGTTATAAAAGTGACATAAGAAGGAGAACATCGACATAGCAAGTTATAATTGCTTTAGCCTCATACACTCTACATATGAATGAACTACAGGTTTGAATTGTGTATTTAGTTTTGTCATATCCTTGTATGGAGCCCCCTCAAAACTTTAGCTCCTGTTCCTCATATCCCTTACAAAAAGAACCGCTGATATACTTTCACAGTGGGCTGGCTGAAATGTGACATAGACTTGCAAATTTGGTTCCAACTCTTTTTCACCTAAAGTTGAAAAACATTTCCTTGAATTTTGGCTTGTATGATATTTCAAATGTCACTTGGGATATATCTACTTTTAAAGTTGCTGAAACTTTTTTTTTTTTTTCATTTTCAATTACTGTTTTTCTTGGTTGTCACTCCTTTTTTCCTTCCCTCTTTAAAAAAATATTTTATCTTTGAACAATTACAGCTAATAGTTTAGACTTAAGGTAATGCCTCATGAATTTTGAAAAGGATTACATTTTTGTATCTCTTTTGCATAAAGTTGTTCACATTTCCATTGAGAAAATAAAGTTTGGGTTCATTCTGTGTATGTGTGTGTGTGTGTGAGAGAGAGATAAAGTAAGAGAGACAAAGATGGAATGATGATCTGTAGATTACAGATATTTATTATTAATATAACAAAGGCTAAATATTTTACATAGAGAAACTTAAAACCTTTACAAATTAAAAGAAAAATCTACACTGTATGAAAAGATGAAATGGAAAAACATCTCCCGCCTAGCATCAATTTTCTTAAGACATTCAGTTTCACAAAAGGTGTTGTTGTCTACCCTGAAATACCTGCCTGTTAAAGTGACAGTAGCATGCGTGTTCTTGTTAGCTCTTTAGTTCATCCAACACATCAAGAAGTCTAAGCTGTTTCAGAAAACAACATAGCCATTTTCTTAGCTCCAAATTCAGGGAAGAATATGGAATGACTTAATATTTAGCCACCTCTAATGTTCAGTGAAACTGTGTTTTACAAAATAAACACAGCCATGGTGAAATAAATCATCTTTTCAAACAGTTTAAAAACAACTGTATGTTTTTTTTTAATCAAAGGCCTTTTATAAGTTTATTCTTGTATTTGATCGTCATATGCCCTCTTGTGGTAAAACACAGGAGAAACTCTGAAAGCTTGATTAAAACGGTTTATTTTTCAGTTCATTTAAGTTTAAACTATTCTTTTTTATTTTCCTTGGATACGTCTGTAAATAAACAATTATATCATAGAGATTGGTATGATAACTAAAAACATCTGGGTTATCCAAATGGAAATAAACTTTTAATCCTTTTCATCATTTTAAAGAAAAATCTATTTACAAAAGTAATAAAATAGTTAGATTTTACAAAACAAATTTTGGCATACAAATCAAGAGGAAGAAACCTAAAAATAAATGTTGATTTTCCCTCATCTATTTTTCATAACTTAAATTAAAATTGAAATAATTTAAACATATACAATGAGCTCCCCAAATTTCTGTATAGGATACCAGAGCAAATAGTTACAATTTCCAAAATGAGACACCAACTTCAGGCTTGTCTAAGGCCTTCACTGAGGGCTTATTAAGAAAAACTTTTATACATACAGTATTAATGAAGTAGATTCTGAGTTTAGGATGAGAAACTGGTGAATGCACCAAAATTTCAAGTACAAAGTCAGTTATGCAAAGTGCAGGCATCCATATCCATAAAATAAATATCCTTTAGACTCCATTGGTTGTAAAGAACACTGCATTAAGCCCTGTGAGGAAATCAAGAAAAGCAGATAACTGGTGCCTGCCAAACCACAGCCTTTACAAAACCTTAAGAGCACATAGTAGTATATGGATGTAGAATTCTACATTCCTTGAAGAAGGATATTACACTTGGTAAAATAGAGGGTGAGTAAAAAAGAGGAAGATCATCAAAATGGATTGACACAATGGCTTCAACAATAGACTCAAAGGTAGCAATGATTTTGAGGATGGCACAGGACCCAGTAATGTTATTTTCTTTTGTACATAGGGTCTCTATTAATGGGAACCAACTTGATGGCACCTAACAACAACATATATAATATAGTAGTATCAAAAGACCTGAACCTGGTCTACCAATGGATTCCTATGTTAGGATTACCAGATTTAACAAATAATAAGGAAGACCAGTTGAAATAGAATTTCAGATAAACAATAACTTTTTTTTTAGTAAACTATTTCCCATGCAATGCTCATTTAAAACACCATTTTGTGATGAAATTTTCAGCAATCTACAAAAAAAATAAGTTGTTTTTATGAGTTTTCATAATATTAGATTTACCCCATATTTTTAATTAAATTCCATACTTATTCATATTGCCTTTTTTAAAAAAAAATTTTGTTTTTGTTCATTGAGAATATACACAGCAAAACATATACAAATCCAATAATTTCTGCATGTACAATTCAGTGACATTAATTACATTTACCTTATGCAACCGTTTGAAGCTACCTTTTCTGAGTTGTTGCTTTGCCAGTAATATAAAATCATTTCCCTCTAAGGTTCTAAGATTGTGTCTATCCCACATTTTTAGTATTTCTATTAAAAAATACACTTTCATTTATCCAATATGTTGATGCTAGATAATGTATTTTGTTGTTTTATTAATTGCCAAAATTAAGGTGACAATATTATTGTTTTAGATATAATTACTTTCATACATATATGTATGTTGTGTGTATGTGTTCAAATGAAAACTGTGCATAAGGAGACAAATTGAGTTGGAGACTGTCACCTATCCTGATGGCATGGATAGTTTGAATATTTCCAAGTGGTGTTAGAACCTGAGAATTAACTTAAAAATCAGCACTGCTCGCCAAGGGCTGCAAGGATGATTACACAGGTGGCTAATGGCTAAAATGGAAGACAGCAAAGGAGACAAATTGAGCTGTGGACTTTCAGGTGTCTGGAGGGTTCAGCCATTTTGAATGTTTACAAGCAGCTGCCATTTTGGATATTTAAAGTGACAGAATTCTTGTTCATATTCCAAGAACCTACAAATAGGTTCTGCCTGCCGTGGACAGTGCAAGCATACTAGAAGCTGACAAATGGAAAGGAGACAGGTGGTGAGTGTTTAAGTGCTGCCAAAAAGTAAATGGAGGAGCACAGTACACTACTTACCCAGATACATAAAAAAAAAAAAAAATGAAAATCTTCAGCAAATCACTCCAACATACAATCGCCAATTAAGTATAAATACAACAACGTCACAGTGTCTCTAAACAACAGATCATCACAGTTCACACAAAGAAGCAACATGAAACAATAGAAACATGGGAACAGAGTACAGACTTAGAACACATCCCTGAGGAAGAAGCACCATTGGAATGAACAGATAAGGAATTCGAAATACTTATATTTATGTACCTTCAACGGATTGAGAGACAGATCAAGGAAAGCAGACAAAACCCTAAAACAATTTCCGAAGACAATATAAGAAAAAAAAAAAAATGACAAAATATATGAAAAATTAGAAATGCTACAAAATCTACAGATAGAAATCCAGAAGATTAATACTAAATTTTCAGTAATAGGTGACACATTGAATGGGCAAAGGCATAGAATCAAATCAGTGGAAGACAGGATTAGTGAAATTGAAGACAAATTCCTCAGTATTTCTTTGGAAAGAGATCAACCAGAACAAAGAAAATAAAATGAAGAAATTCTAAGATTCATGTGGGATACCACCAAAAGGAAAAACTTACATGTAATCAGAATTCCAAAACAGACAGAGACAAATAAGGGTTGCTGAATTATAATGCTAATTAAATTGCCAACCCAGAATTGTGTCTGAAGTTAAAGTGAGGGCATTGATTAGGAAAAAATGGGATCCTGAAACCTGGAAAGGTGACATATGAGCAGATAGTCAGGAAGATCAGAATACGGAGCCTATAAATTCTGTTGAATCCCTCCCATCTGAAGGGATTACTGTGAAGCCAT
Source organism: Orycteropus afer afer (assembly GCF_000298275.1). NCBI lineage: Eukaryota > Metazoa > Chordata > Mammalia > Tubulidentata > Orycteropodidae > Orycteropus > Orycteropus afer. The sequence goes on along the minus strand of NW_006922255.1, from coordinate 504,472 downwards.
TATACCCTCCATCTCATTTTGATGGTATTAGCCCAACTGCTCCTGTTGAGTCATTGCCTGAGGCAGAGGCCATGGAAGACATTCCTGAATGTTCTCAGGAACTGCCCCAACCAC
>NW_006922255.1:503163-504016 GCF_000298275.1 Orycteropus afer afer | reverse complement strand
ATCTTCAATGGGTGATATTTGTACAGGTCTCCTCCACTGGGTGGCTCCAGTCCCCTAGTTCCTGAATAGTGACCTCACCCCCTTGGCCTAGAAACTGGCCAGTTCCTCTCCCTCTTGGTCATGGCAGCCCCACCCCCTCATTCTTGGGCAGCGGCTATGGCTCCATCCCACTGGCTCACATGAATGAGCAGCCCCACACTCCAGAATCAAGTTGTTAAAGGCCTGGCTCTTTGAAACCTAGGGGGCTGTGATCATCCCACCCCCAAAAGCCATGGTCCTACCCTTTCAGGCTGAGGCAGCTCTGCTTCCATTTCCTTGGTTTCTGCTTCTGCCGATTAATGTCAAAGGCAACCTGCTCCACTGAAAAAACATGCCCAAAAAACACTCATCTTTGTTGCTCCATGGGCCAGCCAACATGCTACTCCATTTCATGCTCATCTGTTCTACCAATTAATGCCCAAACGCAACCCACTCCACCAGTAAGCTGCCTAACCAAAGGCATCAAACTTTCTCCTCCATGGGCTGGTAAGGCTGTCGCTGTCTCATGATGGTCTCTGCTCCTGCTGTCTCTCATGCCAGTTTCTTGCCGTCTGTCCTACCATTTGTCATGCCATATGCCAGGGTCTCTCTGCCAGCTTCTCGGGTCAAGGATGCACTCCACTCCTGTTTCCACATTTTAGATATCTGTCAGAGCAGCACCCCACTCTCTCGATACCAAATTCTGTTCTACTTACCTAGTGCTGCTCTGACAAAAATATACCACAAATGGGATGGCCTTAAAAAACAGGTGTTTATTCTTACAATTCGGAGGCTTTAAGTCCAAGTTCAAAGTGCCAAGCTCTAGGGGCTGGGT
>NW_006922255.1:500054-502171 GCF_000298275.1 Orycteropus afer afer | reverse complement strand
ACAGAGAACCAACAACACCAAACAACAACGGGCCATTAACACACATGATGACATAACCCAGAAAACAATGCAGTTATGGAAGTATCCAAAATAAAATAGGCTTACAAGATTTTTAACAGGGAACTAGAGACATCAATTGGCAAATGAGGACAACTACAAACTAAAAAGAAGGAAATAATAGTGTAGCTACAGAACTTCTAAATGGTGAGGAAGTCAAGAGAGTTACCAAATTATAAATCACAGGGTAACCTCAAAGAAAAGCAATAAACCTTCACATCAAAATAAAAAAGAGGGCAAACACAAATGCTTAGCAAATACTAAAACAACAGTAAAGAAGGAAATGATAACACAATTCATAAACAAAATGAGCTCAGCACAGAAAATTGTATGGAAGAAAGAAATCAGCAACACCACAGGGGAAAAAATGATTGCAACATATTCATGCTTTTCTATAATTACATTGAATGCAAATGGATCAAATGCACCACTCAAGAGATGGAGAGTTGCATACTGGAAAGCAAAACAAAACCCACCAACATGTTGTCTACAAGAGACACACCTAATAGACAAACACAAAAATAGACTAAAAATTGAAGGTTGGAAAAAGATATGGCAAGGAAATGGCAATCAAAAAGAGCAGGAGTGACAATATTAAGTTCTGCTAAAATTGACTTTAAGAGAAAGTCCACCTTAAGAGAAAGAAAGGATATTATGTAATGATTAAAGGACTGATTGAGCAAGAGGATATAACCATAATAAATGTCTATATACACAATGAAAGAGCCCCCAAATATATAAATAAGACTTTAACAGAAATGAAAAGACAAATACATGACTCCACAGTCAGTAGGAGACTTTAATATACCACTTTCAAGAAAGAACTGTAAAGAACAAAGATGCAGAAGAACTAAACAATACAATCCACCAACTTGACTTTATGGACATCTACAGAGCACTTCACGCAACAACAGCACAATATACATTCTTTTCCAGTACACATGGAACATTCTCCAGGATATACCATATGTTAGGCCACAAAACAAGCCTTAATAAATTTAAACATTGAAATACTGCAAAGCATGTCAGATCACATTGCTATCAAATTAGAAATCAGCAATAGGATGATCAAAGGAAAAAGAGCAAGCACATGGAAACTGAGTAACACACTCCTTAAAAACAACTGGTTAATAGAAGAAGTAAAAAAAAAAATATTAAAATTCTTTAAATCAAATGAGAATGAAAACAACATACCATAATATTTGGGACACAGCAAAAGAAGTGATCAGAGGCCAATTTATAACAATAAATGCACAAATCAAAACACTTTAACCCAATATCTCCAACAATTAGAAAAAGAGCAGCAAAAATGGCCTACAGTCACCAGAAGAAAAGCAATAATCAAGATTCCAGCAGAAATAACTGAAACAGAATATAGAAAGACAATAGAAAAAATCAACAGGACTGGAAGTTGGATTTTTGAAAAGATTAATAAAGTTGACAAGTCACTGGCAAGTTTAACAAAGGAAAGAGGGAGAGAATACAAATAACACAAATAAGAATGTATTGGGCAGCACTACAACTGAAACAGAAATTAAGAGGATAGTATCAGGATACTATGAAGAATTATACTCCAACAAATTAAAAAATCTAGAAGAAATGGACAGATTTCTAGAAACATACTACTTACCTAAACTAACAGAGGCTGAGATGGAAAATTTAAACAGACCCATAACAAGAGGGAAAAAAATGAACAGATCATAAAAAGTTACCAATGAAAAAAGCCCTGGCCCAGACAGTGTCAATGGAGAATTCTGTCAAATGTTCAAAGAACTGACACCAATCTTACTCAAACTATTCCAAAACATAGAAAAGGATGGAATCCTCTCAAATTCATTTTATGAAGCAGGCATAACCTTGATTCCCGCCCCCCAAAAAAAAATCCTATAAACTCACTGTTGTCCAGTCAGATCTGATTCATAGTGAACCCTCCTTGGGTTTCTGAGATAGTAACCAGCCTTCTGGTTAGCAGTCATATGCCTTAGGCACTACACTACCAGGAAAAACTACAGACCAATATCCCTCATGAATTGATGCAAAAATCTTCAACAAAATATTAG
>NW_006922255.1:498874-499593 GCF_000298275.1 Orycteropus afer afer | reverse complement strand
TAGTTACCTCTTCCCAGTGTCCATCCCTCCATACACTCCTTTCCCCTGAACTGTCTCCCTGTGCATAAGCAGCCTTTCTTTCTCCCATGATTGTTTTCTCCAAGGAGTGTATCTACTTCAGGTAAATGTTTAACTCATATGTCTGTATTTTGTTTGGCTGGAAACCACAGGTATGTGTTCAATTCCAGACCTGAAGGGAAGCTAGGGGCCAGAGTCTCAGTGGTTCCACCAGGTTCTATCAGACCAGCAAACCTGGTCCCCCCCTTTTTTCCCCCTCCAAATTTTGAGTTTTGTTCCACATTGTTATCCCTGTCTATCAAAGGTCTCCTACATAGATCCCCTTCCAAGTGGATAACAGTGGTAGCGGGGCACCATCTAGTTCTTCTGGTCTCGTAGTTGTGTAGGCTGCAGATCGGATGGTGTACCAGTCGTTAGAACTAATTGTTTCCATGAATTTTGGTTTTCTTCATTCTTCTTTGCTCTGAACGAAGAGAGACCCATTGTTGCTTATAGATGGCATCTTGCTAGCTTTTAATATCCCAGTCGCTACTCGCCAATGTAGGAGGTGAAACAATGTTTTGTATAACATGTTATGCCAATTGAGCTTTATGTCCCCTGTGACTATGGTCCCAAGACTGCATGTTCAACTATTCGATCCCTCTGAGTAGCTGGCTGTGACCAAGCAGTGACCACAACCTTGCCCCTTGTCAGCTCTACTA
>NW_006922255.1:492275-492901 GCF_000298275.1 Orycteropus afer afer | reverse complement strand
GTAAGTTATTCCTTTTGATGGTATCCCACATGAACCTTAGGCTTTCTTCATTTTGTTTTGATTTTTTTATTTTCTGATTGATCCTTTTCCAAAGAAGTATTCAGGTATTTGTCTTCAATCTCATTAATTCTGTCTTCCATCACATCAGTTATACTCCTTTGCCCTTCCAATGTGTTATCTATCTCTGACAATTTAGTATTAATCTTCTGGATTTCTATTAGAATCATTTCTAATTTTTCATTTATTTGCCATTTTATTCTTGTATTTTCTTCCAAAATTCTTGTAAGTTTTTTTCTGTGTTTTCTTTGGTCTGTCTCTCAATCCTTTTAAGATGCCTAAAGATAATTCTTTTGAATTCCTTATCAGAGAGTTCCAATGCTGCTTCTTCCTCAAGGATATGTTTTTGATCTGTATCCTACTCCCTTTTTTCTACCACTTTATCCTGCTTCTTTGTTTGGAGTGTTATGGTGTGTTGTTTCGAAGGCATCATGATGTTGTTGCATTTATTTATATCTCTGTTAACTGTTTGTGAAGAGCAGCCAAGGGTGATTCAGGCTGTTCTTGGTGGGTTTTTTATCTCTGTTGGTGGGGAAGGAGGTAGTGGCTCTCGCTCAGTAAGTGAAGTT
>NW_006922255.1:489587-491120 GCF_000298275.1 Orycteropus afer afer | reverse complement strand
AACAACAACAACAACCCCCACTCGGGAATCTCCAAGCTGTCTGTGCAGTCAGGATAGCTCAGGATTACTGACAGACTGCAGCTCCATCTGTCTCCTTTTTTGGTATTTTCACACAAATTCTTCTGCTAGTTGGGGATTAATCCACTTCTATATCCTTCCCTTCAAGGTTCAGGGTTCCAAGATTATCTTCTGTGTCTGTGTTAATTTGTTTCCCTTTTCTTTGTTGAAGAGTGTCTCTGCAGTCTTTCTTCCTAGTCCACCATCTTGCCGGAACTCCCTGAATGCCATATTATCTTTAGTCTCTCCACCTTCTACTTCATAAAAACATGCCAAGGAAATAAGCACTAAATTTTATTAATAAATATATGCAAACTAAGCAATTAATCACTTACTTTTTAGTGCCAACTATGTACTATACCCTTTTCCCTAGTTTCATAAAAATTTTATTCAATTCTTTACATACATCTTTATTTTTTTTAATTTTTTCTTTTAAGAATTTATTTTACATTCCACATTATGTGTACATTTAGTTTCACTCCCATATACCATCCCCAACCCTAACCCACTCTCCTCCCCTCCCTGCCCAGTAACCCTCCCCCTGTCCCCCTCATACTTATGCAATCCTGTGTGTCTTGCATTTCCTTTGTGTGAATGTTGCCCCTCTGGTTCCCCATGGTCAACTGCTCCAAGAGATGCATTTCCAAAGAATATGTGTGTACATCACTCTGGGTTGAGTGGTCTGCATGTATATCTTGTTTATTATAGGGCTGAGAGCTAACCCCTGGGACTGAGTTTTATTCCAGAGCCAGAATGTATCCCAGGACCATAGTATTAGGGATCTCACCAGACTCCATCTGACCAGTAATTCTGGTCATTATTGAGTTTTTGGATTTTGTTCCACATTTGTCTTCCCACTCTATTCAGGATCTCCAGATTTGATCCTTTCCTGACTGTTTGGCATTGGTAGCTGGACACCATCTTATTCTTCTGGTCTCCAGGGCCATTGTGTCCTAGGGGTGATTGTTTCCAAATGCCCTTGTTTTTTCTGCACTCTTCTTATATTCCAATGATGAGAGACCATTAGCTGCATCTTAGAGGGACGCTTGAAGGCTTTTAAGACCCCAGTCACTACTCACCAATGTAGAATGAAGAACAAGACTTTTGTGTATTTTGTTTTGCCAATTGAGTCATGTGTCCCCCAATACTATGGTCCTGAGATGGTAAATCCATTGGATATCTTTCCCACTGTGTCTGGCTGTCATATATTATGACCAAGTTGGGTTCATACCAGGTATGCAAAGATGTTCAACATTAGAAAAACAATCAATATCATCCATCACATAAATAAAACAAAGGAAAAGAATCACGTGCTCATATCAATCAATGAAGAAAGGGCATTTGATAAAATCTACACTCATTCTTGATTAAAAAAAAACTCTCAACAAAATAGAAATTGAAGGAGCTCTGGTAGCATAGTGGCTAAGGCACTTGACTGCTAACCAGAAGGCTGGCGATTCAAACCTACCAGCCACT
>NW_006922255.1:486159-488396 GCF_000298275.1 Orycteropus afer afer | reverse complement strand
ACCTAGGGTCAGCTGATCTTTGACAGAGGGCCAAAATCCATTCAATATGGAAAAGAATGTTTGTTCAATAAATGGAGCTGGTAAAACTAGATATCCATTTGCAGAAAAATTTAAAAAGATCTGTACCTCACACCATACACAAGAACTAACTCCAGATGTAACAAAGACTTAAGTGTGAAATATAAATCTTTAAAGTTCCTAAAGGAAAAATTAGGGGCAAATTTATGGGCCCTAATACATGACATAAATAGACTATCAAGCATAACCCAAAATGCACAAAAAGCAGAAGAGAAACTAGATAAATTGGACCTTCTAAATTTTAAATTTTTATGTGCTTCCAAAGACTTCTCCAAAATAGTCAAAAGAGAACCTGCTGATTGGAAAAAAAAAAAAAAAAAATTCAGCAATGACATAACAGAACAGACTTATCTCCAGAATTTATAGAATACTCCAACACTTCAACAACAAAAGACAAATAATACAATTGAAAAAGAGCATATTCAGGTAGCCAACAAGCATAAGAAGAAATGTTCATGATCACTAGCCATTAGAGAGATGCAAATCAAACAACAATGAGATACCATCTTGCCCCAGCAGTAGTACCAAAGTTCAACAAGACAGAAAATAACAAATGCTGGACCTCTCCTACACTCTCATACACTGCTGTTGGGACTGTAAAATGTTACAACCACTGTTGAAAGCAGTAGGACGATTCCTTAAAAAGTTGGAATTAGAAATACCACTTGACCCAGCCATCCCATTACTAGGTATATATCATAAAGAAGTGAAAACCAGGACAAGAACAGAGACATATGCATACCCATATTCATCACGGTACTATTTACAATAGCCAAAAGATGGAAACACCCTAAGCGTCCATCAACTGAAGAATGGATAACCAAACTATGGTACATACATACAATGGAATACTTTGCAACCCTAAAGAATAATATAGAATTTGCAAAACACCACATAACATGGATGAACTTGGAGGACATTATGCTGAGGGTAATAAGTCAATCACAGAAGGACAATTACTGTATTAGTCCATTATTGTAAAAAGTCCAGGAAAGGTTTATATATGGAAAGAAATATTCTTTGTTGTTTACCAGGCATGGGAAGTGGGGCAGAAGGACAAGTATGGATTTGGGTGAAGAGAATAGCAATGTACCAAATGTGAGTGATCCACATGGTGGCACTGAGGAAGAGGAAGCCATAGAGAGGTACACAGCAGGTACAGACAACAAAGATGAACTTTTTGCACATACAGTACTGCATTGTCAGTGAAGGAGAACATGGAAATGTGAGTGGACAGATAGATGGGTGTACAGGCTGAACTATTAGGTATGTCTATGCAGGGGGGAGTGTGCCCAAGACAATGTATAGTGTTGGCACACAATGTTTCTACAAGTGTATTGCTATGTTCTGTAAGAATTCTCAGGTTTATAGCAGAGCTGACAAGGGACAAGGTTGTAGTCACTTCTTGGGCACAGCCAGCTATCCAAAGGGAATGAGTAGCTGGACCTGTGGGTTCAGGACCATAGTCACAGGGGACATCAAGCTCAACTGATGTAACATACTACACAAAACATTGTTCCACCGCCTAATTTGATGAGTAGTAACTGAAATCTTAAAAGCTTGCAAGCAACCATCTAGATGCAACGATGGGTCTCTCCTCATCCAGAGCAAAGAATGAAGAAAACCAAAGATTCATGGAAACAATTAGTCCAAGAGACTGGTACACCATGCGATCCTCAGCCTATATGACTATGAGAACAGAAGAACTAGATGGTGCCTGGCTACAACTGTCAACTAGTCAGAGGGGTATCTATGTAGGAGATCCTGTATAGAGTGTGAGAACAATGTGGAACAAAACTCAAAATAATTTGGGAAGAAAAAAAAAAGAAAAAAGGACCAGACTTGCTGGTTTGATAGAGCCTGATGGAACCGCTGAGACTAAGGCCCCTAGTTGCCCTTCAGGTCTGGAATTGAACCCACTCCTGTGGCTTCCAGCCAAACAACAAGCCAGCATATGAGGTGAACATTTACACTAGGTAGATACATTCCTTGGAGAAAACAATCATGGGAGAATAGAAGGGCTGTGTATGCACAGGGACATAGCTCAGGGGGCAGGAGTGCATGGAGGGAAGGACACAGGGAAGAGGTAACTATGGGGAGAAAGTTGGAGGGGAGCTGTTGCATTGTGGTAAATTGTAGTCAATGTCATGAGACAAAGT
>NW_006922255.1:483619-485724 GCF_000298275.1 Orycteropus afer afer | reverse complement strand
ACATTCTTTTGTTGTTGTTGTTATGTGCCATCGAGTTGGACCTGACTCATAGCGATCCCTCCTTGGGTTTCCGAGGAAGTATCACTATGGAAGTAGATTGCTCCATCTTCCTTCCGAGGAGTGGCTGGTGCGTTTGAATTGCCAGCCTTCTGGTTAGCAGTCAAGTGCCTTACGCACTATGTTACCAGAGCTCCCATGAACATTTTTTAGGATATAGAAAAACCTATCACTAATTTTGTGTGAAAAGGAAAGAGACCTTGGATAAGCAAAGCAATATTGAAGAAGAACATAAGAGGAGGTCTCACACTCCTGGATCTCAAAACCTACTATATGGTGACAGTAGTCAAAACAGCTGGTACTAGTACAATGACAGACACATTGACCAGTGGAATAGATTTGAGAACCCAGAAAAAATCCATGGATCTATGGCCAGCTGATTTTTGACAAGGGCTGAAAGCTATTAAATGAGGAAAAGATTCTCTCTTTAACAAATGGTGCCAGCAAAACTGGATATCCATTTGCTGGAAAATGAAAAAAGATCCACACCTCACACCATACATGTGATAGTTTCGGTTGTGTGTCAGCTTGGGTGGACCATGATTCTGAGTGGTTTAAGCAGTTATGATGTGCTTATTCCCATGATGAGATTGGATGCATGTTTTGAGCACTCAATCCTTTAAGGAAATTTTCCCTAGGGGTGTGACTTGCTTCTATTCTATATATGGACATCCTGGGAAAAAAGACAGACTCTTCTGTCGATCTGGATCCTGTTGTGCTGCCTACAACTGTCCATGAATGAAAAATCCACCATTCGGCCTGGTGATCTTGGATTCGTCATCTGTTGGAGTCAACAGCTGGTATACAGCCTGACAACCTTGAGTTTGTCATCCCCTACAGCTGTATGAGTTGAGAAAAGACTCCAGTTTGACATTTGATACAGGAACTTGGGACTTCCCAGCTTCTATAAGTATGTAAGCCATTTTCTTAATATAAATGTCCCTCTCTATATATATTTATGTTTTATTGGTCTTGCTTCTCTAGAAAAACCAGCATAACACATTTTGGTACTGAGAGTGGGGTGGCTCCAGAGAACAAAATCATAAAAATGGGTTTCCTAAATTGGTTCTCTTGGATTCTGTTTTGGTTCTCCAATTTGATTAATTGTAAAGGCACTGGTGACTCTGGCTCCATTAGAAAAAAAGGCTTTGCTAATCCATGGCATGAGGTGGCAACTTTAATATGCAAAGTAGCACCATCAATAAATAAAGTATTTTTGAGAAATGAGGCTCTGGGTGATCACGTATTTGATACTTTTCTGCAAATTTGTCAGTATGAGGAGTAAATGAAAACTGTCCGATTGGTCCTACCTACGCTAGACAAAGTGGGGAAAAAGTGAGATGAGTTCAGGGCTGCTGAGTCACAGCTCAAGTGCCGCATAAAAGACCTCAATGTTTCCAGTTGTGCCCTGAAAGAAAGCCTTCTTTCTTCTAGTAACAGAGCTGATACTGTTGAAAACCAAAACCAGAGTCTTATTGTAAGGGCGGCTGAAGTACAACACCAATTGAATTGCCAACCCAGAATGGTGTCTGAAGTTAAAGTGAGGGCGTTGGTTGGGAAAAAATAAGATTCTGAAACCCGCAATGGGGACATATGGGCAGAGAGTCAGGAAGATGAGGACATGGAGCCTTTAAATTCTGTTGAATCCCTCCCATCTGAAGGGATCACTATCAAGCCATTATCTCTTCCACCTCTATTTGATGAGATCAACCATCTCATCATGGGTTCCTGCTGGGTCATTGTCTGAGGCAGATGCCATGGAAGACATTGCTGAACATTCTCAGGAACTGTCCCAACCACCCATTGTTTCTGCTAGACCTATAACTAAACTTAAGTCCAAGCAAGCCCCAAAAGGTGAAATACAATATGTAACTTAGGAAGTGGTGTGTTACACTGAAAAAGACCTATTTGATTTTGCTAACATATACAGACAGAAACCTGGAGAATATGTGTGGGAATGGGTACTCAGGGTGTGGAATAATTGTGCAAGGAGCGTAACATTGGACCAGTTTGAGTTTATTGATTTAATACCACTAAGTACAGATTCT
>NW_006922255.1:479982-483409 GCF_000298275.1 Orycteropus afer afer | reverse complement strand
TGAAGGGAGCCCCAGCATCCTTGAAGACTTCTGTGATTGCTATTTTATGTAAGCCAGTAGGAACTGCCCTAATTGAATTAAGACAATTAACTACAATGGGGCTGATTGAACCCCATTGTAGTAGGGGACAATTGGCAGCAGTTATTCAACAAAGACAAGATGGGCATGGTTACCATAATGGATAGCAGAGTCAAAAGAGTAATCAGAATACTCTTACCCATGTGGAATTATGGCATTGGCTAGGTTACTTAGTCATGGTGTTCCTAGGAGTGAAATACATGGGAAATCTACTTAATATTTACTTGATCTGTGTAGACACATAATTCTAGGTCACAAAAACAGCAGTCTAGATTGAATCACCAGAATACAGAGTCATAGCCCTTCAATCAATTCCCACTCCAGATGGATCAAAGACTTAAATGTGAAATCTAAAACTATAGAGTTCCTCAAGGAAAATCTAGGGGCAAATTTAGGGGCCCTAAGATATGGCCCCCCGAGTCGGGTCCGACTCGATGGCACATAATAACAACAACAACAACAATATATGTCTTTAGGAACTCTCTTGGTGCATTGCCTAGGGCATGTGACTGCTAACTAGAAGGTTGGAAGTTCAAAACTATCAGCCACTCTGTGGAAGGAAGACTGGGCAATCTACTTCCATAAAGATTTACCACTGGGGAAACCCAAAGGGGGATGCTATGAGTTGAAATCAACTCAATGGCAGTGATTTTTTTTAATGTATGGCAAAAATAGACTGTCAAGTACAACCCAAAATGCACAAAAAGTAGAAGATAAACTAGATGAATGGGACCTTCTAAAAATTAAATTCTTATGTGCATCAAAAGACTTCTCCAAAAGAGTAAAAAGAGAAGCTACTGATTGGGAAAACATATTTGGCAATGATGCATCTGACAAGGGGCTTATCAATAAAATTTATAGAAAGCCCCAACTCCTCAAGAACAAAAACATAAACAGTTCAACTAATAAATGGGCAGAAAACATGAATAAACACTTCACCAAAGAGGATAATCAGGCAGCCAACAAACACAAGAAGAAATGTCCTTTACCCTTTTTTCATTAGAGAGATGCAAGTTAAAACAACAATGAGATACCATCTCACCCCAGCACTGATGGCAAAGTTCAACAAGACAGAAAATGACAAATGCTGGCAAGGATGTGGAGTGATTGGGACTCTCATACATTGCTTGTGGGGCTGTAAAATGATACAACCACTGTGGAATGCAGTATGGCAATTCCTTAAAAAGTTGGAATTAGGAATACCATTTGATCCAGAATCCCAATACTAGATATATATCCTAAAGAAGTGAGAGCCAGGACAAGAACAGATACATGCTCACCCATGTGCATCACAGCACTATTTACAATAGCAAAAAGATGGAAGCAACCTAGGTGCCCATCAACAGAAGAATGGACAAGCAATCTATGGTACATACACACAATGGAATACTATGCAACAGTATAATGTAGAATCCACAAACACCGCATAACGTGGAGGAACTTGGAGGACATTATGCTGAGTGAAATAAGTTAATCACAGTAGGACAAATATTGTATTAGTTCATTATTGTAAAAAGTCAAGGAAAAGTTTATAAATGGAAGCAAACTTTGTTGATTACCAGGGGTGAGAGGGAAGGGGAGGGAACACTGCTAGATAGGTAGAGACAAGTATTGATTTGGGGGAAGGGAAGGACAATATACTGAATTTGAGTGATCAACATGGTGACATTGAGGGAGAGGAAGACATAGAGAGGTACATGGGAGGTACAGACAACAAAGATGAACCCATTTGCATGTATAGTACTGCATTGTCAGTGGTGGCAAGCATTGATCTACTTGGTTGATAGAGGGGTGGATGGGATGAATGATAAGGTATGTTTAGGCAGAGGGTAGTGTGTCCAGGACCATGTACAGGGTTAGCATACATGAATATTTGTATGTTCTATAAGAATGTCCAGGTGTATAGTAGAGCTGACAAGGGGTAAGGTTGTGGTGGCTTCTTGTTCACAACAAGCTACCCAGAGAGAGAAAGTAGTTGGACCTATGTGCTTGGGACCATGGGCACAGGGGACATCAAGATCAATTGGAATAACACACTACACAAAAACATTGTTCTCCATCCTGCTTTGGTGAGTAGTGACTTGGATCTTAAAAGCCTGCAAGCAGCCATCTAGATTTAATTATGGTTTTCTCATCATCCAGAGCAAAGAAGAATGAAGAAAACCAAAGATGCATAGAAATAATTAGTCCAAGGGACTGGTAGACTACGTGATCCTCAGCCTATAAGACCATGAGACCAGAAGAACTAGATAGTGTCCAGTCCCACTGTCAACCACTCAGAAAGGGGTCAGTGCAGGAGATCCTGGATAGAGTGAGAGAACAATGTGGAACAAAACTCAAAATCATATAAAAAGAACCAGGTTTGCTGGTCTGATAGTGCCAGTTGAGACATCTGATCCTATGGCCCCTAGCAATCAATCATGGGAGAATAGAAGGGCAATATTTGCACAAGGAGAATGCTTGGTGGGATGTGGGATGCATGGGAGGGAAGGACATAGGGAAGAGGTAACTTGGTGAGGAAATGGGAAGAGAGCTGTTATATTGTGGGGAATTGCAGTCAATGTCATGAGATAAAATGTGTATGAACTGCTGTATAGAAAATGAATTTGCTATGTAAACTTACACCCAAATAACAATAAAAAAGAGAATGAAAATAGGATGGCATTGATGCAATGACAGACCTATAGACCACTCGAATAGAATTGATAACCCAGAAGTAAATCCATCTAAATGCAAATCCTAAAACTATAAAGATCAGGACAAACTTAGGGTCCCTGATAAATGTTATAAATGCATTTAAATTACATTTACAATATTTAAAGGTAAATACTACCAAAAACACAAAAACCAAACCCACTGCCATCAAGTTGAGTCCAACTCATAGCAACTCCCCATTGGGTTTCAGAGGAGATAAGTCTTTACAGAAGTAGATAGCGCCATCTTCCTTTTGTGGAGTGATTGGTGGGTTTGAATTATCAACCTTCTGGTTAGAGCACAGTGACACCAAAGCTCCTTCTAGAGCACTTAATTATCCAAAGGACAAATGAATGATGCACACCCCAGTAAATATGACCCTAAGACAAGAAGAACTAGATGATGTCTGGCTATCAATGTTGATGGCTCTGAAAGGGATCATAATAGTTGGTCCTGGATAGAGTGGGAGAAAACTGTGGAACAAAACTCAAAGTCATAAAAAAACAAAGAGGCTTAATGGTCTGATGGAGACTGATGGAACCTCTGAGACTATGGCCCTTTGACACTCTTCAATCCTGGAACTGAGCTCACCCTTATCTTTCAGCTAAACAACATACAGAGTTATAAGGTGAACAATAGCACCAGGGAGGTAACC
>NW_006922255.1:478294-479462 GCF_000298275.1 Orycteropus afer afer | reverse complement strand
TCTCTCTCTCTCTCTTTCTCTCTCTATAAATATATATATACACTTTGCTGGTTTTTGTGTTTCTCTAGAGAACCCAATCCAACACAATTTCTTAGACCAATTAATCATATGAGATCAAAAAAGCAGCATTTGTTCAGGGATAAAGCTCAGAAGGCAAAAAAGTATAGGAAAGAAGGACGAATGGAAATTATAAACACAGGGAGGAAGTACAAATACTGTTGTTATTGGGAGAGGAGAATGGCATCTCTCCTGTAGCACACACACTAGTACCCTCAAGCATCTTAGTGCCTGAAAACTAGGTGTAGCAGTTTGAAATGGAGATTATGGTGCTCTGAACAACTCATTAATTCAGATTATGCCAAACTCAGGGGAGTAGGATTAGAAAGGAGAAAGAGGCAGTGCAGTTACACAGAGGGAAAAAGAAGTAACAAAAACAGGTGAACTTGCCCTGTAGAGTGCCCACTGACAGGTGAGAAAGGGCATTGTAGACCTCCCTGGGGCAGTGGGGCGATTGCACCACACCAGAGAACCTGCGGCGACTTTATAGATCTACCTTCAGCACCTGCTTTTATCGGTAAATTTGGGACTGCTGGGAGGGAGCTGAGATCGTTCTGGTTCTGGGCACTGCTGAAGCAAGGGAGCAGAGAGGAGAATAAAGCCATGAGTGGGCAGGTCCTGGGAAGAACTCCCATAGCAGAACAGGACAGTTATCCTAGTTCAGCTTTTAGGCATGAAGGGGCCTGGAGAGTGGGGTTTTTGTGACTGTCTGAACCTGGAGGAAAGTGGCTGCGCCCTAACAATTGGAGTCTTTGCTGAACTTGAGCTGCGAGCCTGCAAGTAACAGTATAATATCATCATTAGCAGCCCACTCAGAGCCCTAGAAACCGTTCCTGGCACTTTGGGGTTTTTCTACGTTCACTCTTTTCTTCCCCTTTCCTCTGCCTCTCCCCTGCCTCATCTAATAGAAAAACCACATTCAGCCACCATAACACCTACCGGCTTGAATGCTCATTTCAAAAATGAGGAAATTGAAGATTTTTATCAACTTCTGCAGTCTGAAATTGACTGAAAAAGCAATCTGGATGTGTTAATTATCACTGGTGACTGGAATGCAAAAGTTGGAAACAAAGAAGAATCACCGGTAGTTGGAAAATCTAGCCTTGGTGAC
>NW_006922255.1:476216-477739 GCF_000298275.1 Orycteropus afer afer | reverse complement strand
AAAGTACCATGGACTGCTAAAAGAATTACCAGATCTGTCCTGGAGGAAGTGCACCTGAAATTCTCCTTGGAAGCGAGAATGGACAGACTTCGTCTCATCTATTTTGGCCATGTTGTCAGAAGGGACCATTCCCTGGAGAAGGATGTCATGCTTGGTAGCATGGAGGGTTGATGAAAGAGGGGAAGACCTTCAACGAGATGGATTGACATTGTGGCTGTGATGATGGGTTCAAGTATAGCAGGGATCATGGAGCTGGCACGGGATTAGGCAGTGTTTTGTTGTGTGGTGCATGGGGTCGCTATGAGTTGGAAATGACTTGACGGCACCTAACAACAACAACAAAGCTTGAATCCTAAACTCCTTTTACAACAAATAGAGAGCTACATCCACATTCCACACAGCAATTCCATCATCACAAAGAAAACTGTAGAACAAACCAGCACACATGAATTAATAGTCAAAGAAATAAAATACACCAGCTCCACCTCTTCAAAATATTAAATCATAAAACCAAGACAAAACAAATAAATACATAACTAACAGTTAAAGACAAATTTAAAACATCTAGGAGACAACAAGCAACCTCAAATCAAACAAAAAAAATAAGATATTAGAAGTAAAATCCCAAACAAAAGTCCCATTAAACATGGAGGAAGAGGAGACAATAGAATTATCTGAGAAGGAATTTAGAAAGTATGTTTATAGAGCTCGTCAAGGGTTTATGGAAGGCCTAAACAGAAGCAAGGAGAACACAGACAGTACCCTGTACCATTCAAGAACAAAATAACAAGATTAATGCACAAGCAGAACTCATACAAAAGCAGCAGTTAGAAATCCCAAAGATGAATACCAAAATTACAGAATTGCACAATATAGTGAAAGCACAAAAGAATAGGATAGAACTGGCTGAAGAACACATTTCCCAACTAGAAGACAAATCCCTGGACACCAGCTTGTATGAAGAAAAATTAGAACAAAGATTTAAGAGAAATTAAGAGAACGTAAGGGTTATATGGGATGACATGAAAAGAGACAACATATGCCTGGAATTCCAGAACAAGTAGAGGTGAAAAAAACCACTGAGAAAATTGTGGAAGATCTACTAAAAGAAAACTTCTCCATATCATGAAGGAAGAAAAGATACTTGTACAAGAAGTTCAAAGAACACCATACAGTATAGAGCCCAAGAGAAAAACATTGAGGCATATCATAATCAAACTCTACAAAACCAAAAGCAAAGAAAGAATCTTGCGACCTGCCCAGGACAAAAGAAGTATTACTTATAATAATCAAATGGCTGAACTCTGATTACTCGGCAGAAGCCATGCAGGCAAGAAGACAATAGGATGGCATATATAAAACACTGAAGGAAATGACCTTCCAATCAAGAATCCTATAGCCAGCCAAATTGTCCATCAAATATGAGGGCAAAATCAAGACATTCTCAGACAAACAAAAATTAAGGGATTTTGTGAAAACCAGACCAACCCTACAAGAAATGCTTAAGGAAGTCCTTCCAATAG
>NW_006922255.1:468506-476086 GCF_000298275.1 Orycteropus afer afer | reverse complement strand
CTCTTAGAACAGACTACTCCAAAAATATTGAAACAACATTTCACTACAAGGTAACCACAGAGAATATTAACAATCCCCTAAGAAAATCGAGAAGGAAGGAACACATATGGGTTAAATAAGCACAAAACCAACAATAAAGAAGAAAAGAGAGGAAGCACTTGACAACAAAACAAACTTGGCACAGAAAAGTATATGGGCCAAGGAAACTCCAACAACATGACAAAAAAAAAAAAAAAAAAAAAAAATGACAGCAATCAATTCATATATATCACTAATTACACTCAATGTGAATGAACTAAATGCACCTATCAAGAGAAATAGAGTGGTAGACTGAATAAGAAAAGAAGATCCATCGATATGCTGCCTACTAGAGACCCACCTTAGACACAAAGATAAAAACAAATTAAGAGTTAAGGGGTGGAAAATAATATACCAAGCCAATGGTAACCAAAAAAAGAGCAAGAGTGTCAATATCAATTTCTGATAAAATAGACTTTAACGTGAAAAACTACATAAGAGACAAAGAAGGACACTATATGATGCTGAAATGGTCAATTGACAAAGAAGACATTACAATAATAAATACTTACACACCCAATGAAAATGCTGCAAAATACATGAAGCAAATATTAATTGAATTAAAAGGGACAATAGACAACTCTACAATAGTAATAGGAGGCTTTAACACACCACTTTCAATGAGGGACAGATCAACTAGAAAAAAACTCAACAAAGTTACAGAAAAACTGAACAACATGATCAACCAACTCGACCTCACAGATATATACAGAGCATTCCACCCAACAAGAAGACAATTCACATTCTTCTCCAGTGAACATGGATCTTTCTCCAGAATATATCATATGTTAGGACATAATAAAACAAGCCTCAATAGATTAAAAAATAATGAAATACTACAAAGAATGTTTTTGGGCCACAATGCTATAAAATTAGAAGTTAATAATAGGAAAAACATCAAACATGTGGAAGTTGAACAATTCACTGCTCAAAAACTACTGGGTAGTAGAACAAATAAAAAGTAAAATAAAATAATTCCTAGAAACAAATGAGAATGAAGATACATCATAGCAAACCTATGGGACACAGCAAAAGCAGTACTCACAAGTCAGTTTATAGCAATAGATGCTTAGATCAAAAAAGAGAAAAGAAACAAAATTAACACTCTAACTCAAACTCCAACAACTAGAAAAAGAACAAAATAATCCTACAGTATCTAGAAGTAAGGAAATAATAGAGATCAGAGCAGAAATAAATGAAACAAAACAAAACACTAGAGAAAAATCAACAAAACAAAAAGCTGGTTCTTCGAAAAGATTAACAAAATCGACAAACCATTGGCAAATCTAACAAAAGAAAGAGAAGATGCAAATTACAAGACTAGTAAGTGAAAAGGGTGTCATCACAACAGAACCAACTGAAGTAAAAAGATGCTGACAGAATATTATGAAAAACTGTACTCCAACAGATTTGAGAACCTAGAAGAGATGGGCAAGTTTCTAGAATCACAAGACCTACCTAAACTCAGTGATAGAATACTTGAACAGACCTATAATAAAAGAAGAAATAAAGCAGATCATACAAAATCTCCCCACAAAGAAAAGTGCTGGCCCTGATGACTCCACTGGAGAATTTTACCAAAGCTCCAGGAAAGAGTTGAAACCTATACTACTCAAGCTATTCCAGAACATAGAAAAAGATGGACTACTCCCAAACTCATTTTATGAAGTAATCATAACACTAATACCAAAACCAGGGAAAGGCACCACTAAAAAGGAAAACTACAGACCAATATCACTCATGAATACAGATGCAAAAATCTTCAACAAAATCCCAGCCAACAGAATCCAACAACACATAAAAATAATAATAATACATCCTGACTAAGTGGGATTCATATGCAAGGATGGTTCAACATCAGAAAAGCTATTAATGTAATCCACCACATAAACAAAACAAAAGAACCATATGATTATATCAATTGATGCAGAAAAGGCATTTGATAAAATCCAACATGCATTCCTGTTCAGAACTCTCAGCAAAATAGGGATAGAAGGAAAATTATTCAACATAATAAATGGCACATACGCAAAGCCAAGGCCAACATTATTACAAATGGAGAAAGACTCAAGGCATTCCCTTAACCAACGGGAACTAGGCAGGGATGCCCTCTATTGCCACTCCTATTTAACATTGTATTGGAAGTCCTGGCCAGGGCAATAAGGCAAGAAGGGAAATAAATGATTTCAAATTGGCAAAGAAGATGACATTATGATCCTGTACACAGAAAACTCAACAGACTCAACAAAAAAACTACTGGAACTAATAGAGAGGTTCAGCAAAGTGGCAGGATACAAGGTCAACATACAAAAATCGGTTGGATTCCTCTACACCAACAAAGAGACCTCTGTTAAAGAAATAAGGGAAACAATACCATTTACAATAGCTACTAAAAAGATAAAAATATCTAGGAATAAGCTTTACCAGAGATACAAAAGACCTATACAAAGAAAACTATAAAATACTACTATAAGAGACAACAATGGCTCTACATAAATGGAAGAAACTGCCTTATTCATGGATAGGTAGACTGATCTTAAAACCTACTATACAACCACAGTATTCAAAACAGCATGATATTGGTACAATGATAGACAGATAGACCAATGGAACAGAATCGAAAGTTCAGAAATACACCCATCTATCTATGGACAGCTGATCTTTGACAAAAGTCTGAAACCTATTAAATGGGGACATAGCCTCTTTAACAAATGGTGCTGGCAAAACTGGCTATCTGTTTGCAGAAAAATGAAATAAGTACCATACCTCACCACCTCCCACAAAAATAAACTCAAGCTGGATAGAAGCCTTAAATGTAATACTCAAAACTATAAAATTTAACAAAGATAAAATAGGGGCAAATCTAGGGGCTCTAATTTGTGGCATAAATAGACTATTGAATATAACACAGAATGCACAGGAAGTAGAAGAGAAGCTAGATGACTGGGACCTTTTAAAAATTAAATTCTTATGTGCATCGAAAGACTTTGTCAAAAGGGTAAAAAGAGAACTTAGAGATTGGGAGAAAATATTTGCCTATGACATATCTGACAAAGGACTTAGCTCCAAAATCTATGTAAAACTTCAATACCTCAACACCAAAAAGGAATTGCTCATGATCATTAGTCATTAGAGAGATGCAAATGAAAACAACAATGAGATATCATCTCACCCCAGCAATAATAGCAAAGTTCAACAGGACAGAAAATAACAAATGCTGGCGAGGTTGTGCAGAGGTTGGAACATTTGTGGACTGCTGGTGGGATTGTAATATGATACAACCATTGCAGCATATGGTATGGTGTTTCCTTAAAAAAACTGAAAATAGAAATACCATTTGACCCAGTAATTCCATTACTAGGAATATATCCTAAAGAGGTGAGAGGCAGCACACGAACAGACATATGCATACCTGTGTTCATCCCAGCACAATTCACTATAACAAAGACATGGAAACAACCTAAATGCCCATCAACGGATGAATGGATAACCAAATTATGGTCCATTCAAACAATGGAATACTATGCTACATTAAAGAACAATGACGGATATGGGAATCATCTCACAATGTGAATGAGCCTGGAGGACATTATGCTGAGTGAAATAAGTCAATCGCAGAAGGACAAATACTGTATGAGCCCATTACTGCAAAAAGACAAAGAAAGATTTGTTTGAGAAGGGGAACTCACTTTGTAGATTACTGGGGTGGGGAGGCCAGCAGAGGGATTAGTTTCAGGCTTGTTGGGGCACACATGCTGATGTGGGTAAGGGGAGGGATGTATAGAAAGAGTCTGTGACCACAATGATAACATTAGGAAAAGGGAGGATACCAAATTATGCATATAAAACATAAACAACAGATACTAATACCAACCAGTATATCCACAATACTGCATTATCATTAACACCAAACACCAGGCTACAGATAAACACATAAACATCTGAGGATATCAGATGGGGGTCAGTGAACAGCAGTATACTCTAGACCAAGGATAGATTCAGCTGAGGCTAATATTGCACAGATACCAGTGATACAAAATACCTGCAATCCTTACAGAAACAACAGAAGACAGACATAGAGTAGTCCCTCACAAACACCCAGACACTGTGGGAAAGAGAGCCAATGGATCTATCAACTCAGGACCACAATGCTGGGGGACACCAGACTCAATTGGCACAAAAATATACATAAAAGTCTTGTTCCTCATCCTACATGGGTGAGTAGCAACTGGGGTTTTAAAAGCTTCCAAACGACCATCCAAGATGCAGCTAATGGTCTCCTACCATCAGAAGTGAAGAAGAGTGCAAAAAAAAAAAAAAAAAAAAGGCATTTGGAAGCAATCATCCCTAGGACACAATGGCCCTCGAGACCACAAGAAGTAGATGGTGCCCATCTACCAATGCCAACCACACACGGAAGGATCAAATCTGGAAATCCTGGATAGAGTAGGAGGAAAAATGTGGGAAAAAATCCAAAAACTCAATATTGACCAGAATTACTGGTCAGATGGAGTCTGGTGAGACCCCCAATACTATGGTCCTGGGATATATTTTGGGTCTGGAATAAAACTCACTCTCAGGGGCTGGATATCAGCCCAATAGTAAACAAGATGTACACACAGACTATTCCAAGGGATCACATCCCTTGGAGCAATCAACCACGGGGCATCAGAGGGGCAACACTCACTTGGAGGAAATGCAGGACACACAGGAGTACATAAGGATGATGGGCACAGGGCAGGGAAGGGTTACTGGGCAGGGAGGAGAGTGGATTAGGGTTGGGGATGGTAAATGGGGAGTGAAACTAAATGTTCATGGAGCACTGGTAGTGTAGTGCCTGAGGCATTTGACTGCTAACCAGAAGGTTGGCAGTTCAAACTCACCAGGCATTCCTTGGAAGCAGATCTGGGCAATCTATTTCCACAGTGATACCCCCTCGGAAACCCAAGGAGGGGTCACTGTGAGTCAAGTCCTACTTGATGGCACATAAAACAACAATGTTGAATGTAAAACAACCTGGAAAAAAAATATTGTTGTTAGATTGTGGGGATTGTAATTCATGTTACAAAACAAAATGTGTACGAACTGTTGAAAGGGAAACCAATTCACTGTAAACTTTCACCAAAATCATAATTAAAAGTTTAAAAAATGCTATTATGTGTGTTCTTGTAAGGCACTTGACTGCTAACCAGAAGGCTTGTGGTTCAAACCCACCAGCCACTCCTCGGAAGGAAGGTTGGGCAATCTACTTCGGTAGTGATACTGCCTTGGAAACCCAAGGAAGGGTCGCTATGAGTCGGGTCCAACTCGGTGGTACATAACAACAACAACATATATATAATACGTATCACTGGTGTATAATTGTAAGATTATTGAATTTTCATATTTTTAATTTCATTCAATAATATTAACTAATTACTCTTGAAAATTGGTTGTATATCTACATTTAGGGAGCTCTGCTAGCATAGTGCCTAAGGCATTTGACTGCTTACCAGAAGGCTGGCAGTTCAAACCCACCAGCCAGTCCTCAAAAGGAAGGTTGGACAATACTTCCATAATGATACTGCCTGGGCAACCCAAGGAGGGGTCATTATGAGTCAGATGCGACTTGATGGCAGTGCATTGCATTGCATTATTGTGTATATATTTAACTCCATATATGAAAGTTCTATTTTCTCCTATATATTCACTATATTTGATATCCTCAAATTTTTATGTAGTGACAATCTGATACAGTGTATGAGATCCCAGATTCAAACAAGTTCAATAGTGACACTTTTATTGAGCCTTGGGCAGGACAAAGACTAAATAAAGACAATCATCCAGAATGAGGGAAACCATCAGCACGTACACAGTACAGAAAGCTGAATGGAATCCCATGAGTCATTACCATGGGGCTAATTATATATGATTGACAACCAAACTAATTATCACAAAATTATGACTAGTAACAGATTGATTCATCACTGTTGCAGGCGGGACTCAGAAGTGGGGGAAAGGACTCTGATTGGGATACATATATAATTGAAGATTAAAAAGGTTTACAAAATTGATTCTGGGGCTTGACCATCTGGCTAGGTGATGGTCTCAGTATGACTCATGACCATGCAGCCTGTGTGTTAGCCACAAGGGAGCTACAAGTCAATACTGGGACCCCAACCTTAATTTAAATTAGAAAATGACAAATTCAGGTAAGTTCCCTAGTTCTTTGTGTGAGCACAATCTATTTTCAACCACACTCTCACTGATCTCAAACTTCCCCTCCATAGGTTTGTCCTGGAACTTGTCTATTCATAGCCATGATTTTTTTTTTAATGGTACTTTGAGTGCAAATTTACAGAGCAAAATTTGCTTTACATTTAACAGTTCCTGTACATTTGATTTCATGCCCCAATTACCATCCCTGACCATAATGCACTCTTCTCCCCTACCATCCCTGTGATTACCCCCTCCTTGTGCTCTTCTTAACTATGCACTCCTGTCTGTGCAACTTTCCCTCTATGTGACTGTTGCCCCCCCTGTTGCCCCATGGCTGATTGCTCTAAGAGGTGTATCTCCCTAGAATAGATGGGTGCATTGCCCTAGGGTAGATGTTCTGTATGTAGGTCTCTCTACTGTTGGTCTGAGAGCCAATATTTGGGAGTGAGTCCAATTCGAGGCCCAAAAGATAACCTGGGGCCATGGTCTTGAGGGTTGCACCAGCCTCCATCTAACCAGTAATTCTTATCATTTTTGTTTTTGAATTTTGTTCCACATTTTTCCTCCCACTCTATCCAGGATCTCCAGTTTTGATCCCTTTCTGAGTGGTTGGCATTGGTAGCTGGGCACCATCTAGTTCTTCTGGTCTTGTAGTCCATAATATCCATGGACTAACTTTTCCAACCAAAAAAAAAAAAAAAGAAAAGAAAACCTCACTGCTGTCAAGGTGCACCCAGCTCATAGTGTCCCCTCCTTGGGTTTCTGAGCCAGTATCACTAAGGAAGTAGATTGCCCAACCTTCCTTCTTAGGCTTTGATTTTCTTCACCCTTCTTTGTGTCAGATGAGAGGAGACCAATAGTTGGTTTTAAAGGTCAGAAAGAACTCTGCTTGCGTCTGAGCAAGACTGAAAATGGATTTAGGTTCCCACTGTAGATTGCAGCCTTCCACAAACCCAAATGTTTTAGAATTTAAGATCTAATACAACAGCCTCTCTTTTTCACAACTCATTGTCATAGCTTCCATAGACATGGAATTGCCTGTCACCCCATTGGCCTTAACAAGAACAATACAGATGATTTACTCAGAAAAAAAAATACACTATTGAAACTGTTGTTCTACTTATGCTTCATTTCAACACTATATAGAGTTTGATTGTTGTTGTTAGGTGCCATCGAGTCCTCTCCGACTTATAGCAACCCTATGTACAGCAGTCCTTGGAAGGAAGGTTGGGCAATCCTACTTCCGTATTGATACTGCCTCGGAAACCCAAGGAGGGGTCTCTATGAGTCGGGGCCGACTCAAT
>NW_006922255.1:465578-467765 GCF_000298275.1 Orycteropus afer afer | reverse complement strand
TCCTCTAAGAAGTGCAGCTGGAATGATCCTTGGAAGAGAGAATGGCCAGACTTCATCTCACCTACTTTGGTCATGTCAGTATGAGTGATTTCCTGGAGAAGGATATCATGTTTAGTAAAGTGGAGTGTCAATGAAGAAGGGGAAGGTGCTCAACAAGATGGACAGACACAGTGGCTGCAATGATGGACTCAGGTATAGCAAGGATCGTGGTGCTGGCACAAGGCCAGGTAGTGTTTTATTCTGCTGTGCACAGGGTCTCTATGAGAAGGAGGTGCCTCGATGGCACCTAACAACAACAGCGTGGTACTTTCAGTATTCTTTGCCAACACCACAACTCAAAAACATCATCTCTTGATTACTGCACATTTCTTTCCTCTGGAATTAAACACTGGTAGGCTATATACTACCTTTTCTCCTTGTATGTTGTGTCTCAAAACCTATTAAATAGAAATTTACAATCTATTAATCATTAGAAGCTTACTTTAGGATACACACACAAACACACACACACACACCGGATGAGAGAGAGAGACAGAGAGAGAGGTAGAAGGACAGAGAGAGGGAGAGAACTTTTGAGGTTTGGAGTTGTAACAACTTGAAAATGATGGCAATGTTAAAATTATGCTCCTCCCTCTCCCCCTCTTTTTAAATGGCCCTTACCAGCTACATTCTTTAGTCACAAATGCATGCGGTATGGTTTGCAAGGAACTTTAAAGCAATATTCTCCCGCTGTTAGTCTTTACATTTTAATTTGAGGCCTAAATGATCTATGTAGGAAATATTTACTCTGAGAATTAGGTTTTGGTCAAAAAATGCCAAGTAATCAAACTCAGGCAATGTATCCATTGATCCCAGAAAAGGAACCTTTGTAGAATAATATACAGGCAGGCTGCCACACACACACACACACACACACACAACCCTCAAATTATTTTGTAGAATTAATGATCTTAATATTCTACTGTGTCTAAGAGATGCCTTTGTAAAAAGTTGAGTTCTTTTTAAACTTTTATTTGGGCTTTTAGCATCATTTTGAAAATAAAATAGATGGTAAGGTTGTTCTTTGATGGTTCTAGTTGTCATTTTCTCATTGATGCTGGCGCTTTGTTTCCTGTTTTATTCCTAACTCCTATAGAATTTGGGTTTCATGAATGATTTTTAGATGTGAGATTTGTCTAGTTATCTAGTACTGCTAAAGCAGAAATATTGCAATTGGATGGCTTTAACAAACAGAAATTTTTTCTTACCAATTCAGAGGCCATATGCTCTACAATATTCATGTGTGTATTTGCAGCACATATGCAGAAATATCATATATCAAAGCTATATATATTCCTGGGTATAGTCCCATTCACTTCCCCATCATTGTTCAGCTTGCAAATCTGAAGAATTTAAATTTAAATATTTAAATATTTTTGAGTTGTGGTGTTGGCATTAAAAGAAAATACCTCAAAAAAAGAACATATAATGTTCACATTTTTAGCAACATTTTGTTGCTGGTGCCATATGTACTCTCTAAGATGATAGAGGCTTCCTCTATAACTCTCTTCCCTTCCTTCTGAGCCCTAATCAAAGTTGCCTTCAACTTTGTCTCTTCAAGGCAATCTAGCCTTTTACTATTAGACATCATAAAACTCTTTCAGTCTTTACCCATTACCCAATTCCAAAATCACTTCTACAGTTTAAGTATCTTACAAAACAGCACCCCATTTTTCTGGTACTGAATTCGGTCTTAGTCATCTAATGCTGCTGTAACAGAAATGCCACAAGTGGATGGCTTTAATAACCAGAAATTAATTTTCTCATAGTTTAGGAGGTTTGAAGTCTGAATTCAAAGTTCTGGCTAGAGGGGAAAGCTTCTCTATCAGCTCTGGAAGGAGGTCCTTGTTTCTTCAGCTTCTACTTCCTTGCAGATTTCCATGGGTCTTGGCAACTATCTTACCCCATCTTTCTCTCTCTGCTCACTTGTTTAATCTCTGTATCTCAAAAAAGGTTGACTCAAGATACATCCTACACTAATCCTGCCTCATGAACATAAGAATGACAATTCATTCCCAAATGGGATCATAACCACAGATGTAGAGTTTAGGATTTACATATTTTAGGGGGCATAATTCAATCCATGGGAGCTCTGGTGGTGTAGTGCCTAAGGCACTTGACTGCTAACCAGAAGGCTGGTGGTTCAAA
>NW_006922255.1:461268-465478 GCF_000298275.1 Orycteropus afer afer | reverse complement strand
CCGACTCTATGGCACATAACAACAACAACAACAACAACAATTCAATCCATAGCAGATCCTATGCTTGTATTCTGTGTAATCCCAATTCCTCACAGTAGGATGAAGGTTTATGGACACTTAAATGCTTGTAGAGAATGGAGGAGGAGTTTCAGATATGTGGGGTATTTTATTTTTTCTTAAGCAACCTCTCTATAGCTTTGAAAGTATACTTTATAAACACTCATTTACTTACAGTAAATGAGATCTCCTTATGCTATCCATGCATGACCTATCTGATAATTTTATGTAACTTCCTGTTATAGGTAGAATTATATCCCCCCAAAAAAGTTTTGCAAATCCTAAACTCTATGCCTGTAGTTATAATCCCATTTGGGCATGAGTTGTCTTTGTTATGTTAATTAGGCAGGATTAGTGTAGAGTATATCTTGAGTCAATCTCTTTTGAGATATATAAGGAAATTAGACAACTGAGAAAAGAGAGAAAGATAGGGTAAGATAGATGTGAAGACATATGGAAATTTCCAAGAAACCAGCAAACAGAAGAGACAAGAACTTTCTTCCAGAGTCAACAGAAAGAGAATGGCTTCCCCTAGAGCCTGCATTCTGAATTCAGATTTATAGCCTCTACTTCCCTAGTGATACTGCCTCAGAAACCCAAGGAGGGGTCACTATGAGTCGGTTCCGACTCGACGGTACATAACCACAACACAACAAACCGTGAGAAAATAAATTTGTTTGTTAAAACCATTCACTTGTTATATTTCTGCTATAGCAGCACTATATAACTAAGAGAATTCCAAACTAAGATAGACCTTAGTGAATCTTTGTGGTTTTTTATTAAAAAAAAAAAAAAAAAACTCAAGTAAAGGACTAGCTATCCACTAAACAATATACAATGCTAAGAAAGGTTTTCTATTGGAGTATATTTTCATGAATGCAGTATAAGCTTCATAAGACAATATTGGAGTTTACAGGTATGAAATCCATATAGTTGAGCACGCTTTCAAAATATGTTAACTTTATATTTTTGATATGCATCTTATATACTCAGCAAACCTTAGATTGATCTTACTTACATGCTCTAAATCATTGCAAGATATTCTCTACTCAGTAAATATTTTTCCCCAATTATAACTCAAATACATATCTAGCTTCTAAGTGTCACTGAAGTGCTGGTAAGTGTTTAGCAATTGGCTCTTTTTCCCTCTAAAAAGAAATTATTTTGAGGATTTCTGTGGTTTATATTTTCCTACCATGACTAATTTAAAGCTACTGACTAAAAGGGAAGTTGGTACTGATAGGATGTCATTTTGTGTTAGACTCTTCCAGGGCTTTTACATTATAGATACAAACTCCACAAAAGAGCACTATATAAAGAAAATAATAATTTACTAATAGTTCAAGTGTAAATTAAATGAGAAGTATTTTAAGGTGACATTGGTGGGGCACATCCTGGTATCCCTTGAATCACATAATATTGAAAAACTTCTTTTCAGCCCATCAGCATAAGTACCTTACTATAAAATGGCATTTGGAAACTAACTGATTTCCTTTGGAAGCATCTCCAAAGACCTGTGTCTCGAAGCACATTTAATAGCTTTTTCTTTACTGATTGCGGTAATTGCTTTATAATTGTAGGTTCATGAAATTGTACAGAATTGCAGGCCGGTGTTAAATTGTGCAAAGTTACAATCACCTTATACAGTGTAACTTGTGTGAGAGAGAACTCAATGGAACTTCATTGTTGTTCCTGGTCTTGTAAGTTCTCTGCCTTTGACGGGATGCATGCACTCTTACCACTTTTCTATCATTTGCATCAACAGAAAATATTTGAGTTTTTTTTTCTGTGACAGATTTTTGTCTTACACAGGTTCTAACTTTCACAGGTTTTGCTGTATAAAAATATATAATTTATGAACTTGTTTCCACACTATTTCATTCTTTCTTGGAGTCAAATTACTGGTTCATCTGATTTCTTTTAGGCTTAACTGCCACATTAGTTTTTGTTCTTGATGTATTCTCACACTCCTATTGCCTTCTTTTCATTCATATATCAAAATGTGCAGTAAGAAATGGAAGTCTCTTGAGTCTGAACAAAACTCTAATGGAGAGGTCTAGCAGACATTAGGATACCGGAATTTTCCAGAGTAGCTCTCAAGTCAAGCATGATTTAGGAATTAGATCTGTATTGAATCAGTGGTCTGGCTTGCCGTAAGAGGCATATGAAAGGAGAAACTAAAACACAAGCAGAGAACAAGTCTTGACATGCATTTACTATTATGTATATGTTAATGTAAATCATGTGAATTAAAGTGGAATATTTCATATCAAAATTAGCAGAAGTGTCTAATTGAGGGATAGTACTAATCCTAATGGAGTGTTCAAGGAAAGAATGATCTGTAAAAACTAACAAAAGCAAAAATTTTTCTCTCTTTCCTTTATGTTTTCCAGAATTCTTAAGCTTCTGACTGCAGGAGTATTAAAGCTCCAGGGTTGATTTATAACTTCTATGTCTAACTTGGAGAGAATTGCACAGTATTCTGGAGTTTTTCATAGAATTTTGAAAAATTCCAGAATATGCTTCTGCCAAGATTAGTCCTCAGCAAAACAGTACAGTAGAGAGTTAGTCTTCAATAACTCTACTCTTTTTTAAACATTTCCTTTTCCCAGTTTTTGGCACCCTATCCAAACAAATATCTCAGTTCCCTGGTCATGCTCCTTCCCTCTCTATTTTTGGTTGCTATATAGATTTGCCATCACATGTACAAGTGGTCTTGCCTAAGTCTGGACAGTTTGACCTCATTTCTCCATAAAACATATCAGTTCTATTATCTGTTCCTCTTGAGATGCTTTTCTCTGAAATCAGCAAATCAGACAGATACAGGGAAAAAGATATAAAATGGTCACTTATACAAAACTAATCCTTTATTTGCTTTTTTGTTGTAGTAAAATACACATAACATAAAATTAAGCATTTTACTTATTTTAAAGTGTACAACTCAGAGAGATTAAAATTGCTTCATCACCCCTGCATCAACACATTTCCTCCTCCCTTAGCTCCAGACAACCATCAATCTGCTTTCTGTCTCTGGATTTCTCAGTTTTGAACAATTTATATAAATGGAAACACACAGTATGTGGCCTTTTGAGTTGGCTATAATGTTTTCAAGATTTATTTATATTGAAGTATGTATTAGTACTTCATTTTTTATGGCTGAATTATATTTCATTGTATGCACATATTACTTTTTTTTTAATCATTCATCAGTTAGTAGACAGATATTTGGTTGCTTCCATCTTGTAGCTATTGAGAAAAATGTACCTATGAACTTTCTTTTACAACTTTTTGATTGAACATTTTTTTCAGTTCTTGTGGGTATGTAACTATGAGTGAAATTTCTGGTTCATGTGGTAATATTATGTCTAACATTTCCTATTGTTGTTTTGTATTTCCCATTGTTGTTGTCGGGAGCTCTAGTAGTGTAGTGCCTAAGGCATTTGACTGCAAACCAGAAGGCTGGCAGTTCAAACCCACCAGCCACTCCTTGGAAGGAAGGTTGGGCAATCTACTTCTGTAGTGATACTGCCTCAGGATCGTTATGAGTCTGATCTGACTTGGTGGTATTGAGTTTTTTTTTTAAATGTATTGTTGTTGTTAGGTGCCGTTGAGTTGCTTGCAACTACTAATGACCCTATGCACAGCAGAAAGAAACACTGCCCTGTCCCATGCCATCTGAATTATCCTTGCTATACCCACCAGTCACTCCTCAGAAGGAAGGTCGGGCAATCTACTTCCGTTGTGATACTTCCTCAGAAGCCCAAGGAGGGGTTGCTATGAGTCAGGGCCAACTCAAGGGCACATAACAACAACATACTTGAGCTCATCACCACAGCCACTGTGTCAATCCATCTCATTGAGGGGCTTCTCTTTTTTTGTCGACCCTCCACCTTGCCAAGCATAACATCCTTCTCCAGGGAATGGTCATTTCTGACATGACCAAAGAGGGTGAGACAAAGTCTGGCCATTCTTGCTTCCAAGAGCATTTCAGCTGCAATTCCTCCAGGACAGATTTGTTAGTTCTTTTGGCAGTCCATGATACTTTCATCATTCTTCGTCAGCACCACAACTCAAAAGCATCAATTCTTTGGTCTTCCTTATTCATTGTCCAGCTCTCACATGCATATGAGGTGATTGAAAATATCATGGCTTG
>NW_006922255.1:457049-459963 GCF_000298275.1 Orycteropus afer afer | reverse complement strand
AACTTGTCGGCTTCTACACGCTTGTGAGCCATTTATCTAAGATAAATTTCTCTCTCTCTCTCTTTCTCTCTCTATAAATAAATATATATATATATATATACTTTGCTGGTTTTTGTGTTTCTCTAGAGAACCCAATCCAACACACCCACAATCAAATGTTTTGCATAGTCAATAAATCACAAGTAAACATCTTTCTGATATTCTTTACTTTGAGCCAAGATCCATCTGACACCAGCAATGATATCCCTTGTTCCACATCCTCTTAAGAATCCAGCTTCCATTTCTGGAAGACCTCTGTCAATATACTCCTCCAACCATTTTTGAATTATCTTCAGTAAGATTTTACTTGCATGTGATGTTAATGATATTGCTCGATAATTTCCACACTCTGTGGGATCATCTTTCTTTGGCCTAAACTCACTGCCATACAGTCAGGTCTGACTCATAGCTACCCCTTCTTGGGTTTCCAAAGCAGTATCACTATGGAAGTAGATAGCCCGACCTTCCTTCTGAGGAGTGGCTGGTGGGTTTAAGCTGCCAGACTTTTGATTAGCAGTCAAATGCCTTAGGCACTGAGCCAACAGAGCTTCTCCCTTTCTTTGAAATGGGTACAAATATGGGTCTCTTCCAGTCAGTTGGCCAGGTAACTGTCTTCTAAATCTCTTGTCATAACTGACTGAGTGCCTCCAGTGGGGCATCTGTTTGTTGAAACATCTCAGTGGGTATTCCGTCAATTCCTGGAGCTACGTTCTTTGCCAATTGCTTCAGTGCAGCTTCGATTTCTTCCTTCAGTACCATTGGTTCTTGAACATATGGCACTTCCTGAGATGGATGAAGATCTACCAGTTCTTTTTGGTATAGTGACTCTGTGTATTCCTTCCATCTTCTTTTTATGCTTCCTGCATCATTCAATATTTTGCCCATAGAATCTCTCAATATTGCAACTCAAGGCTTAACTTTTTTCTTCAATTCTTCTACCTTGAGAAATGCTGAGCATGTTCTTCCCTTTTGTTTTTCTAACTCAAGGTATTTTCACATTTCATTATAGTAATTGGCTTTGTCTGCCCAAGCTGCTCCTTGAAATCTGTTCTGCTCTTCTATCTTGTCATTCCTTCCAGTTGCTTTAGCTACTCTTCACTTAAGGGCAAGTTTCAGAGTCTGTTCTGACATAAATTTTGGTCTTTTATTTTTTTCTCATCTTTTTAATGACCTCTTGCTTTCTTCATGGATGATGCTCTTGATGTCATCCCACAATTCTTCTGGTTTTTGGTCATCAGTGTCCAATGCATTAAATCTATTCTTTAGATGGTCTTTAAATTCAGGAGGGATGTATTCAAGGTCACATTTTGGCTCTAGTGGACTTGTGTTAAATGTCTTCAACTTCAAGTTGAACTTGCATATGAGCAGTTGATGATCTATTCCACAATCAGCTCCTGGCCTTGTTTTCCCTGAAGATATTGAGCTTTTCCATAGCCTGTTGCCAGAGATGTAGGCAATCTGATTCCTGCGCACCTCATCTGATGAAGTTCAAGTGCATAGCCGCCATTTTTGTTGTTGAAAAAAGGTATTTGTGATGAATAAATCATTGGTCTTGCAAAATTTTTTCATGTAAACTCCAGTGTTATTTCTGTCACCAAGACCAAATTTTCCAACTACTGGTGATTCTTCTTTGTTTCTAACTTTTGCATTCCAGTCACCAATGATAATTAATACACATTGATTGCATGTTCAGTCAATTTCAGAGTGCAGAAGTTGCTAAAACTCTTCAATTTCCTCATCTGTGTCTTTGGTGGTGGGTACATAAATTTGAATAATAGTAATAGTAACTGGGTTTCCTTGTAGGCGTATGGATATTATCTTATCACTGACAGTAATGTACTTCAGGATCGATCTTGAAACATCCTTTGTGATGATGAATGCCACACCATTCCTTTTCAAACTGTCATTCCTGGCATAGTAGGTCACATGGTTGTCTGATTCAAAATAGCCAAAAACAAGTCCGTTTCAGCTCACTAATGCCTAGGATATCAATGTTTATGAGTTCAATTTCATTTTTGACAACTTCCAATTTTCCTAGATTCATACTTCATACATTCCATGTTCCAATTATTAATAGATTATTAATTCTTAATGGATGTTTGGATCTATTTCTCCTCAATTTGAGTGGTGCCACATCAGCAAATGGAGGTCCTGAAAGTTTTGCTTTATCCATATCATTAAGGTTGGTTCTACTGTGATGAAGCAGCTCCTTCACAGTCATATTTTGAGTGCCTTCCAACCTAAGCGGCTCATCTTCCTGCACTGTATTGGACAATGTTTCAGGGCTATTCATAAAATTGTCCAGTAATGTATCAGACAGTGTTCTCTGCTATTCATAAGGTTTTTCCTGGCCCATTCTTTGAGAAGTGGATGACCTCTTCTTTCGTCCTAGCATGTCTCAGACTAGGAATGTACAAAGTTTCCAATTTCTCCACATTATAAACAACATTTTTTAGCTTTCTTTTTCTGATAATAATCATCCTAGTGCTTACAACATGGTATCTCATTTTAGTTTTGATTTCCATTCCCCTCATGGCTAATGAGTTCAGCATGTTTTCTGAGCAAATTGGCCATCTGGATATAATTTTTGAGAAATGTCTATTCAAATTCTTTGCCTATTCTTTAATTAAGTTGTTTGCCTTTTTTATTGTTGAGTTGGAAGATATGTGTGTGTGTGTGTGTGTGTGTATTTATATATATATAAACCAAAACCAAAATCACGACCATCTAGTTGATTCTGACTCATAGCAACCTCCATAGGATTTCTCAGGCTGTAAATCTTATGGAAGTAGATCATCCTCTCTTCCTTCCATTGACCAGCTGGTGGGTTGAACCGCTGACCTGGTTAGCAGCCATATGCCTTATCCAGTCCAGT
>NW_006922255.1:455121-456336 GCF_000298275.1 Orycteropus afer afer | reverse complement strand
TTCATCAGAAAGTGCTTCACGTCCTCTTCACTTTCAGCAAGCAAGGTTGTGTCACCTGCTTTGAACATATTGTTAATGAGTCTTCCTCCAATCCTGATGCTATGTTCCTCTTCATATAATTCTGCTTTTCAAATTATTTGCTCAGGACACAGGTTGAATAAATGTGGTGAATGGATACAACCATTTTGCACTCTTTCCTTGATTTTAAACCACGCAGTATTCTCTTGTTTTTTTCGAATGCCTGCCCTTTGGTTTATGTACAGGTTCCTTGTGAGCACATGTGAGTATTCTGGAATTCTCATTCTTCTCACTGTTACCCATAATTTGTTGTGATCCACACAATCAAATAACTTTGCATAGTCAATAAAACAAAGATAAACATGTTTCTGATTTTCTCTGCTTTCAGCTAGAATCATTGTGATTCCAGCAATTATATTACTCATTCCATGTCCTCTTCTGAATCCATCTTGAATATCTAGCAGTTCCCAGTCAATGTATGGCTGCAACCAACTTTGAATATCTTCAGCAAAATTTTACTTGTGTGTGATATTAATAATATTGTTTGATAATTTTCAGATTCTACAGAATCACTTTTCTATGGAATGAGCACAAATATGTATCTCTTCCAATCAGTTGTCCAGGTAGCTGCCTTCCAAATTTCTTGATATGGATGTGTGAGCACTTGCAGTTTTGAATCAGTTTGTTAAAATACCTCAATTGGTATTCCAACAATTCCTGGAGCTTTGTTTCTGGTCAGCGCCTTCAGTACAGCTTGGCTGTATTAATTCAATACCATTGATTTTTGATCATATGCAGCCTCCCAAAATGTTTAAACATGAGCCAATTCTTTTTGGTAGAGTGACTGTGTGTATTCTTTCCATATTCTTGGGATGCGTCCTGCACCTTTGCAACTTTTGCCCAATATTCCAACTAGAGGCTTAAATTTCTTCTTCAGTCCTTTCAGCTTAGGAAATGCCAAGCATGTTCTCCACTTTCAGTTTTCTAATTCCAGATCTTTGCACATTTCATTATAGTACATTGGTTTGTCTTCTCAAACCACCCTTTGAAATCTGTTCAGCACTTACTTCATCATTTCTTCCTTTCACTTTAGCTACTCTATGTTCAAAAGTGGAGCTCTGGTAGCATAGTGCCTAAGGCCCTTGACTGCTAATCAGAAGGATGGCAGTTCAAACCCACCAGCCAGTCCTTGGAAGG
>NW_006922255.1:453453-454176 GCF_000298275.1 Orycteropus afer afer | reverse complement strand
TTTTTTTCTTTTTAAATATCTATCTATCTATCTATCTATGTAGATATCCTTACTTTCAGCGAGCAAGGTTGTGTCATCTGCATATTGCAAGTAAGTTGTTGATGAGTCTTCTTCCAGTACTGATGCCACATTATTTTTCATATAGACTAGCTTCTTGAATGATTTGATCAGCATACAGATTGAATAAGTATGGTGAAAGGATGTAATCCTGTAACCCTGACACACACACATTTCCTGATTTTATGCCATGCAGTATTCCCTTGTTCTGTTCAAATGAATGCCTCTAGGTCTATGTACAGGTTCTTCATGAGAACAATCAAGTGTTCTGAATTCCCATTCTTCACAATGTTATGTGTAACAGTTGAATGCCTCCACATAGTCAATAAAACACAGATATGTATCTTTCTAGTATTCTTTACTTTCAGCCAAGATCCATCTGACATCAGCACTGAGATTCCTTGTTCCATGTCCTCTTCAGAATCTGGCTTAGATTTCTGGAAGTTCTCATTTTTGAATTATCTTCAGCAAAATTTTACTTGTGTGTGATATTAATGACATTGTTTGATAACTTCCACATTCTGTAGTATCTTCTTTCTTTGGAATGAGCACATATATTAATCTCTTCCAGTCAGCTGGCCAGGTAGCTGTCTTCCAAATTTCCTGGCATAAATAAGTAAGCACCTCCAGTGCTGCAATCTGCTTGTTGAAATTTAGCACAAGGTA
>NW_006922255.1:452719-453292 GCF_000298275.1 Orycteropus afer afer | reverse complement strand
TTCCATTTTCTTTATATGCTTCCTGCGTCATTCAGTTTTTTGCCTGAAGGAAGAATCCTTCAGTATTGTAACTTGAGACTTGAATTTTTTCTTCTGTTCTTTCAGCTTGGGAAATACAAACATATTCTTCCCCTTTGGTTTTCTAATTCCAGGGTTTTGCACATTTCATTATAATAGTTTACTTTTTTTTTATTGAGTTGCCTTTTGAAACCTTCTGTTCAGCTCTTTTACTTCATCATATCTTCCTTTTGCTTTAGCTACTCTCCATTCAAATGCAAGTTTCAGACTCTCTTCTGACATCTATTTTAGTCGTTTCTTCCTTTCATATCTTTTTAGGGACTTTTTCCTTTCTTCATGTATGATTTTCTTGTCATGTATGATGTTGTTGATGTCATCCCACAACGTGTCTGGTCTTCAGTCATTGGTGTTCAATGCATCAAATCTATTCTTTATATGGTCTCTAAATTCAGGTGGGATATAACCAATGTAAAAGATGACTCAACGGCACCTAACAGCAAGCACATAACCAATGACAAGAAGCTCTGGTAGTATAGTGGTTAAGGCATTTGGTTG
>NW_006922255.1:446518-447889 GCF_000298275.1 Orycteropus afer afer | reverse complement strand
TTTCTTTGCTCTTTGCTATGGATGAGAAAAAAATCAATAGTCACATCTTAGATGGCTGCTTGCAAGTTTTTAAGACCTGAATCATCACTCATCACTTATTTTTAAATAATATTTTGTTGTATTTTTGGTGGAAATTTACACAATATTTTATGCTCCCATTTGAAACTTTGTATACAAATTGTTCAGTGACATCACTTAGGTCTTTCACAATGTGTCAACATTCTCTCTCATTGCATTCTGGTTCCTCCGTTTCCACCACTCTAGTTTTCTTCCCCCTTATCTTCTCACCTTTGCTTTAGGGTAATTGTTAACCTTTTAGTGTTCTAATGAGACAACATACATATAAGTAATATCATGAGAAATCAGAAGGAGAGTATTTGCACAGGGAGATAGCTCAGAGGGTAGGAATGCATAGGAAAGGGGGACACAGGGAAAAGGTGACCACAGGGAGGAAGTTGGAAGAGACCTGGTACATTATGAGGACTGCAATCAACGTCATGAAACAAAATGTATATCAACTGCTGTATTGAAAATGAATTTGCTCTGTAAATTTTCACCCAAATTACAATTAAAAGAAAGAAAGAAATGAAGGAAGGGAGGAAGGAAGGGAGGAAGGAAGGGAGGAAGGGAGGGAGGGAAGGAGGGAGGAAGGAAGAAAGGAAGAGAGAAAGAGAGAAAGAGAGAGAGAGAGAGAAGAGAAAGAAAAAGATCTCCTACTCTTACTGTGGAGTCATCTATTTGTCATTTCAATTCTTTTAAAGTCTGACTTATGTATTTTGGGGTTTTTTCATTGGGTTCATAATTATTTCTTATTGTAATGTTTTCTTGTTCAATGGATCCTTTAATCATTATATAATGTCCTTCTTGTTTCTTATGGTGCTTTTTGTCTTAAAGACTATTTTATCAGAAATTAATATTGCCATTCATTCTCTTTTTAGATTGCCATTTGCTTGATATATCTTTGTCCAACATTTGCTTTTTAGTCTATTTTTGTCTTTGTGTGTAAGGTGAGTCTCTTGTAGATAGCGTATTTATAGGTCATGTTTTCCCATCCAGTCTGCAACTCCTTGTCCCTTGAGTGGTGCATTTAATTCATTTAGATTCAGTGTAATTATCAAGAAGTGTGTATTTATTGCTGTCATTTATTATATGATTTTTCATGGTGTTTCTTTGTTCCATGCCATTTTCTGTGCTGAGCTCATTTTTTTATGATTTTTTTAAAAAATTTCCTTCATTACTATTGTTTTGGTAATTGCTAAATATTTGTGCCTTCCCTCTTTCTTATTTTGCTGCAATGTTAATTGTGTTTCTTTGATGTTACCCTGTGATTTATTATTTTTTTCCCAGTTGTTCTAGCTCTCAATTGTCTTA
>NW_006922255.1:444372-446418 GCF_000298275.1 Orycteropus afer afer | reverse complement strand
AATGTTAATTGTGTTTCTTTGATGTTACCCTGTGATTTATTATTTTTTTCCCAGTTGTTCTAGCTCTCAATTGTCTTAACTTCTTCTCCATTTGGCATTTCTGTACCTACAAGACTTTTTCCCTCTTTTTGGTTTCTAGATCTCCTCATTTACTGATTTATTCCGTTTACAGTCCTGTAAGGTTATTTTACTTTCATTACTTCTGTAACTGGGTTGGTTTCTGAATTGCATCATGATGTGTGTTAATCATCATTTCTTGTCTCCTTATGTTGGTTTTCTGTTCAAAGGACTCCCTTTAGCATCTCTTGTAGGGTTGGTCTGATTTCATCAAATTCCCTTAATTTACATTTATCTGGAATTGTCCTAATTTCACCATCATATTTGAGGGACAATTTTTCTGTGTGTGCAATTCTTGGTTGGAAATTTCTTTCTTTCAGTGTTTCATATATCACCCTATTGCCTTCTTGCCTACATGTTTTCTGCCAAGAAATCAGAGATTCATCGTATTGGTTGCCCTTTATAGGTAACTTATAGTTTTTCCCATGCTGCTTTCAGGATTCTTTCTTTGTCTTTGGTTTTGGTAAGTTTGACATGTTTGGATTTTTACTGATTCATGGGCAGTGGCCAAGGGCCTGTCTATATGGTCAGGCAAATGGGTGATGGAAAATTGGATGATTAAGGAGACAACCATATGAGGCACCAACTAATGGAAAGCATTCTTGGAATTTAGGTCATGCATTACAGTAGGTTATCAGAAGAATCCCTTTCCTGGATAGAAGGAGATTGGAATCAACAAGTGGACATATTGATATGCTCCCTTGAGGTGGCCAGTTAAGTCCATGAAATGAGTGGACATGGGGGTGCGACAGCAATGTGGAGATGGGCTGAACCTAGACACATACGTCTTGCATCCTCTGAAGCACAAAACGCCAATAAGGAAAGAAAGACAGCAAGAAAGATTGAGGATACAGATGGGTATGGGGCAGATTCCCTCAGTGGGAAGGCCCTGCACATAGCCTGCAAGTGGATTATATAGGACCAATGATGCCAGTGGCTCTTGCTGGCTACAAACAGGTTCTCACAGGAATAGTTACTCTGAACTGGGCTTTGCATATCCCATGACAGATACAAATGCCAAAAACGCCATTAAAAGGCTGAAACAAAAGATACTGGACAAATGTGGGCCACCAAGTTATATTTTCTCAGACCGAGGAACACACTTAACAGCCTGTAGAGTGCAACAATGAGGCAAGAAACATCATGTTAAATGAATGTACCAAGTTGCATACCACCCTTAGAGTAATATTTGATAGAAAATTGGAATATGCAATTTAAACATTTGTTATCTAAAATAGGGAGAAATAAGTCTGGCTCACAAGCCTTCATGAGTATGTATTCACACTCAACATGAAGGGGGTGAAGGGATGATCATCACTGGGCAGATTCCTACATTTCTCTGGGGGATTTGGGGAAAAGGAGGTGGGAAGGACACTGGTGCCACTGTACAATTCTTCCATACATCACTTGGCATTGCTTTCTGCCTGCCAGAATCTATGATCTCAGGACTAAGGATGCAGCTGCATGTGCTAGAGGCAGGGCTGATCCCTAAGCAAGAGACTGTAACTATACTCTGAACCTGAACATTAGAGTTCTCAAGGGCCTTATGGGATGGATTGTACCTTCCACCCATTTGGCAAAACTAGGGTTTGCAGTGAATAGTGCCATATTGTTCAGTGTCCAAGATAGCCCACTAGTGTTGTACTTATGTAATTCTAGACAACATGAATGGAAGTGGACTGAGGAGGAAGCACTTGCTAGACTGCTTTTGCTATCAGCCATCTGAACTGGCACAGCAGTGGAACCTGATGTCCCTTG
This sequence comes from Orycteropus afer afer, assembly GCF_000298275.1. Lineage (NCBI taxonomy): Eukaryota > Metazoa > Chordata > Mammalia > Tubulidentata > Orycteropodidae > Orycteropus > Orycteropus afer. The sequence continues at coordinate 444,543 of NW_006922255.1, read as the reverse complement.
CCGAAGTGAGAAAGTTTGAGTCAAAATAAATGACAAATGGTAGCAAGGAGAAATGTTATCTAAAGGTAAAAGAATGAATGAATAGCTTATGCAGTGAGGGAAATATAACATAATGGTGATGCCTAAAGATAGGATCAGAACAAGAGAATAATCTCCCCTCAGTTAAATTTT
>NW_006922255.1:443208-444272 GCF_000298275.1 Orycteropus afer afer | reverse complement strand
CCCCTCAGTTAAATTTTATCAGAGGTCAGAAAGGGTGAAGATTGAACAAATTTTGGAGTACCTGACCAGATCAGATGGACCCCTGCAGCAGATCTGAGTGGCTGGAACCTGAATAACCTCACCCTTAAGACTCTTTGCCTTACTGAAGGAATAATTGTCAATGACTTTGGGATTGGTAAAATTATTAAGAGGGGTAAATTAATCCCTTAAGGATGAAAGGACCAATGACTAGAAGACCTAGGAAGTGGCTTGCAGTGCAATGAATTATTTAATATATTCCAGCCATGTTGTTGTTGTTAGGTGTCGTCAAGTTGGCTCCAACTCTTAGTGACCCTATGTACAACAAAGTGAAACACTGCCCAGTCCTGCACCATCCGCACAATACTTCCTATGTTTGAGCTCATTGTTGCAATCCATCTCATTGGGTTTTTTTTCCCTTCTAGCCATAATCCTCCATTTGTTGATGTATTGTAAACCCTAGGGAACTCTGGTGGCATAGTGCCTAAGGCATTTGACTGCCAACCAGAAGGCTGATAGTTCAAGCTCACAAGCCACTCCTCGGAAGAAAGGTTGGGCAATCTACTTCTGTAGTGATACCACCTCGGAAACCCAAGGAGTTGTCACTATGAGTCGGATCTGACTTGACAGCAGTGAGTTATTGTAAAACCTAACTTCTATACATGTTTAAAGGAGCTCTGGTGGTGTAGTGGGTAAGACATTTGGCTGCTAACCAGATGGCCAGTGCATCAAACCCATCAGCTGCTCAGTGGGAGGAAGATGAGGCAATCTACTTCCATAAACATTTACAACCTTGAAACCCAAGAGGGTAGCTATAGTTCAGAATCAACTCTATGGCAGTGGGTTTGGTTTGGTTTGATATCTGTTCAGGATGGCATGCATCTTGAGTTATCCCTTGCTGAAGGGTGTGACCCAAGTCACCATCCTTAGTTTCCTTCTGTTAACTCACTGCCATCAAGTCAGGTCTGACTCATGGCGACCCATCCTTGGGTTTCTGAAGTGGTATCACTATGGAAATAGATTGCCCAACCTTCCTTCCGAGGAGT
>NW_006922255.1:441724-442378 GCF_000298275.1 Orycteropus afer afer | reverse complement strand
ACTCTAAGACAGGAAGGAGAGTACTAAGTAGAGGAGGAGGAGTTGAGTTGATGGAGTAGTACAGCAATTTGAAAAAGTTGGACATTTGGAACATCTTTAACCTCTGCCTCACAGGAATCAGACCTGTCCTGATCCTTTTCCAAGAAATTATTTGAGCATGTATATATGCAAACACATGCACACACATATACATAAAATCTCCAAGGCCTGTGATTTGTAGGTTTGTATGTTAAAGATTGTTTTCAAATGAATACAAATTTGTTGTTAATTTTAATGAAGTTAAAATTATAAATTGTTTCTTCATAGTGAGTAATTTTTTGTGTGTACTTATGTTTTCTTCTAGAAGCTTTGTTGTTGTTATTGTATTTAGATCTATGACCATCTCAAATTAATTTTTATGTATAGTGAGAGTTGGAGTTAAGATTCATTGTTTTCCATATAGATATCAAATTGACTCATTGTCATTTATTTAAAAATAAAATATTTTCCTTCATAAGGTCAGTGACCCATTTGTTGCAAATCAATGATTGTATATATGTAGGCCTGTATATGGATTTTAGTTGTTCTTTTTGTCTGTAGTATGTTTTCATGTGGGAACTCTGGTGGCATAGTGCCTAAGGTATTTGACTGCTAACCAGAAGCCTGGCAGTTCAA
>NW_006922255.1:440011-440999 GCF_000298275.1 Orycteropus afer afer | reverse complement strand
TGACTGCTAACCAGAAGCCTGGCAGTTCAAACCCACCAGCCACTCCTCAGAAGGAAGATCGGCAATCTACTTCCATAGTGATAATGCCTCGGAAACCCAAGGAGTCGGAACTGAATCAACGGAAGTAAGTTTGGTTTTTGGTTTGGTGTGTCTTCATGCTAATGCCACAGTATCTTAAGTACTGTGCTTTTATAATAAGCTTTGACAACAGGTAGTTTAAGTCTTACTACTTTCTTCTTGTTCTGCGAAGATATCTTGGCCATTCTAGTTCCTTTTATTTTTTATATAAATCTTGCAATCACCTATTAATTTAAAAAAAAAAAACTGCTTCGATTTACATTGGGATTACACTGACTCTATAGAGCATTTGTGAAAGAATAGGTATCTTAAATATAATGAGTCTTTCAATTTCTGCATTTGGTATATATCTATTGTTTTAGGTTTTTTAAATCTTTCAATTTCTGCATTTGGTATATATCTATTGTTTTAGGTTTTTTAAATCTTTCATCAATTTATTGAAATTATTGTAATTTATTGAAATTACAATGTAGAATGTTTTGAAAATAATTTTTAAACTTATTCTCAGGCATTTTGATGCAATTATAAATGGTATTGTTTAAATTTCACTTTCTAATTGTTTTTCTACTGCCAAATAGATTTATAATTGTTGTTGTACATTGACCTTGTATTCAGATACCTTGAACAATTAATTTATGAATTTGATTATTTTGTGGGTAATTTTGGTTCTCCACATAAATAATCACATCATCTTTGAATAAAAACAATTTTAATATTTCCTTTCTAATCATTATAACTTTGATTTCTTTTTATTGCTTTATTGCACCAGTTCAGTCTTCTAGTACAACTTGTAATAAAAATGGTCATAATGGCCATGCAAAAACGGCAAGGAAGCCACATGTTCTGACCTCCTCTAATCTCACAAGAGGAAGACAGCAGTAACCCAAGGCCTATTACTGCAAGGCCAAAC
>NW_006922255.1:436238-438626 GCF_000298275.1 Orycteropus afer afer | reverse complement strand
TTGGATCAAATTCAGTCATATATAAAAATACAAAACATCATGACCAAATGATGTTGATCCCATAAATAAAACATTGGTTTTGGCACTTTAAAAAAATCAACCAATATATTGCATGCCATTAACATAATAAATCATAATAATTTAAACACCTAATAGAGTCAGAAAAAGCACTTGATAAAATTTAAAAGATCTGTGTTAGTATTCTAATATCACTTTTTAACTCCTTAGTGTTGGTGATTTGTGTTTTCTCTCCTTCTTCTTTATCATTCTTAATAGGGTTTAATTATTTTTATTAATTTTTTTTTCAAATAGCTAAATATTGGCATTGTTGATTTTTTGCAGTGTATATATATCTACTTTTGGTTTTATTGGTTCATTTAGTCTCTTAATAATTTCCTTTCCTCTACTTTCTTTGAGTATTACTTGCCTTTGTTTTTAAATTTCCTGAGATAGAAGCTTAGGTACCTGATTTTAAAAGTTATTTTTAAAAAATATGCATTTAAGCTGGGCATTTCCCTCTAAACAGTGATTCAAAACATCTAACAACTTTTGGCAAGTTTTATTTTCATTACCATACTGAACAACATATTTCCTACTTTCTAACATGACTTCTTTCTTGAGAAATTGGTTAAGTAGAAGGGTGTTACTTTATTTTCAAACAATCGGGAAATTTCTTATTGCTTTTCCATTAACATTCAGTTTAATTCCACTGTGGTCAGTAAATTTACTCATTAATATCATAGTAGGAGCTCTGGCAGCATAGTGCCTAAGGCACTTGCCTGATAACCAGAAGGCTGGTGGTTCAAACTCACCAGCCACTCACTCCTCAGAAGGAAGATGGGGCAATCTACTTCTGTAGTGATATTGCCTCGGAAATCCAAGGAGGGGTTGTTATGAGTCAGGTCTGACTCGACAGCACATAACAGCAACAACAACAATATCATAGTGCTTCAAAATTAATTGCAATTTACTTTATGATGTAGAAAATAATCTATTTTAGTAAAAGTTCATTGTGCACCTGAAAATTACATGCATTCTACAGTAATCTATATTATGTTCACAATAGTTACTCATGCATTCGTCTTTATTTATCTATACCAATATATATATTTTTCTGCTTGACCAGAGAGTTTCATTGAAATCTACAATTATGGTAGTAATTTTATTGATTTTTCCTTTCGTTGTTGTGATTGTTATTGTTATGTGCCATTCAGTTGGACCCGACTCATAGAGAACCCTCCTTGGGTTTCCCAGGCAGTATCACTACGGAAGTAGATTGCCCCATCTTCCTTCAGAGGAATGGCTGATGGGTGTGAACCAATAGCCTTCTGATTAGCAGTCAAGTGCCTTAGGCACTACACTACCAGAGTATTGTATACATTTTGAAGAAATACTATTGCAGGCGTAAGAAATTAAGGCATTAGAATGCTAACCAGAAGACTTGCAGTTCAAACTCAACAGCCACTCCTTGGAAGGAAGTTTGGACAATCTACTTCTGTACTGATACCACCTGGGAAACCCAATGTGGGGTCACTGTAAGTAGGATCTGACTTGATGGCAGTGTGTTTGGTTTTCGCTTTTATCTCTTCTTGAAAAGACCCTTTTATTGTAATGAAATCTCCTTCTTTATCTCAGTAGTAAGAATTCGGAGATGATCTCCAAGATTTCTGCCATCTCTTGTATACATCCTGCATAATCCCCTCCCTTTGAGTGTGGATGAGTCTCCTATGATTATGTTACATTATATGGCAGAACAGATTTCACAGATGTAATAAAATTCACTAATCAGTGAAGAAAATTAAAACAAGTCCAGGATACGTGTCCAAAATATGACCTTGATTTTAATGCACCTTAATTTTGAGACCATCAGAAGGATATATTTGATGTATTGAACACAAATGACCAAAAACCAGACAAATTGTGGAATGACATCAAGAACTTCATACTAGAGGGTACTAAATGGTCATTAAAATGACTAGAAAGGAATAAAAGAACAAAATGAATGCCAGAAGAGACTAAATTTTCTCTTGAATGGAGAGCAGCTAAAGTGAAAACAAGAAATGATGAGGCAAAAGAACTGAACAAGAGACATCAAAGAGCAGCTTAAGAAGACAAAGTATTATAATGAAATGTGAAAAGACCTATAGTTAGAAAACCAAAAGGAAAGAACACATTTGGCATGTTATAAGCTGAAGGAACTGAAGAAAAAGATGAAGGCTTGAGTTGCAATATTAAAGAATTCTATGGACAAAATATTGACTGATGCAGGAAACATCAAAAGAAGATGGAAGGAATGCAGAGTCACTGTACCAAAAAGAACTGATAGATGTTTAATCGTTTCAAGCGGTAGCATATGAACAAGAACCACTATTGAAGGAAGAACTCCAA
>NW_006922255.1:422146-425823 GCF_000298275.1 Orycteropus afer afer | reverse complement strand
TGAATAACAGTCATATTAACGGGTCTTCCTTGTAGGCGTATGGATATTATCCTATCACTGACAGCATTGTATTTCAGGACAGATCTTGAAACATCCTATGTGATGATGAATGCCACGCCATTCCTTTTCAAACTGTCATTCCCGGTGTAGTAGATCATATGGTTGTCTGATTCAAAATGGCAAAAACCAGTCCATTTCAGCTCACTAATGCTGAGGATATCAATCTTTATGTGTTCCATTTCCTTTTTACAAGTTCCAATTTTCCTAGCTTCATACTTCATACATTCCATGTTCCTATGATTAATGGATGTCTGCGGGTGTTTCTCTTCAATTTGAGTGGTGCCACATCAGCAAATGAAGGTCTCAAAAGGTTTCTCTTATCCATGTGAGTAAGGCTGGGTTTACTCAGATATTTCAGCTCTTTCCCAGTCCTATTTTGAGAGCCTTTTAACCTAAACGAACTATTCCTAAAGGTGCACGGTAATGTACCAAACAATGTTTCTTTGCTACTCATAAGGTTTTCCCTGGCCAATTCTTTGAGAAGTCAATGGCCTCTTCCTTCTTCCTAGTCTGTCTCAGTCTATAAGCTGGGTTGTTACCTGTGCACCAGGTACATTTCACTGTATTTTAAACACCAGAGGCTCAGCCTCAAAACTCATGTCTCCATATCACCACAGTAGGAAAAACCGACAGACACGTTTGTCTTGCTGTTGGAGACCTCTCCAACAGCAAGAAAAATTGAAGAATGGTTGCAGTAGTATATTGAAAGGGAACTTCCACAAATGCCAGCTGGATTCAGAAGAGGATGTGGAACAATGGATGTCACTGCTGATGTCAGATGGATCTTGACTGAAATAAAAAAATACCAGAAAGATATTTACCTGTGTTTTATTTAGTATGCAAAGACATTCAACTTTGTGGATCATGACAAATTAGGAATAACATTGTAAAGAATGGGAATTCCAGAACACTTAATATTGCTCCTGAGGAACCTATACATAGACCAAGAGGCTGTTGTTCAAGAGCTTAACAAGAGGATACTGCATGGTTTAAAATCAGTAAGGGAGTGCATCAGGGTTGTATCCTTTCACCATTCTTATTCAACCTTTATGTTGAGCAAATAATCTGAGAAGCTGGACTATATGAAGAAGAATATTGCATTCGAATTGGAGGAGGACTCATTAACAAGCTGTGTTGAGTAGATGACACAGCTTTGCTTGCTGAAAGTGAAGATGACTTGAAGCATTTACTGATGAATATCAAAGACTACAGTCTTCTGTATGGATTATACCTCAACATAAAGAAAACAAAAATCCTTACAACTGGACAAATAAGCAACATCAGGATAAATGGAGAAAAGATTAAAGTTGTTAGGAATTTCATTTTACTTGGGTCCACAATCAACAACCACAGTAACAATAATCAAGAAATCAGATGTCTTATTGAACTGGGCATATCTGTAGGAAAAGACCTCTTTCAAGTGTCAAGAAGCAAAGATGTCACTTTGAAGACTAAGGTGAGCATAACTCAAGTCATGGTATTTTTCCATTGTCTCATATGAATGTGAAATCTGGACAATAAATAAGGAAGACTGATGAAGATTTGATGCCTTTGAATTATGGTGTTTGCAAAGAATATTGAAGATACCATGGACTGACAGAACAATCAAATCTCTCCTGGAAGAAGTGCAGCAAGCACAGTCCTTGGAAGCGAGAATGGCCAGGTTTTTTCCTCACATACTTAAGTCATGTTATAGCAAACAGATATTTATTTTCTCACAGTTTAGGAAAAAACTAAAACTAAAAAAAAAAAAAAAAAAAAACACCTAAACCCACTGCCATCAAGTTTATTCCGATTCATAGTGACCCCAACTGAATGTTCAAAGCAGTAAATATTTTTGGAAATAGATTGCCATGTCTTCCTTCCTCAGGTGGCTGGTGGGCTTGAATTGCCAATCTTCTGGTTAGGAGTCAAATGCCTTAGGTACTGCGTCAGCATAGATCCTTTCTCACAGTTTGTTGTTGTTCTTAAGTGCCATTAAGTCATCTCTGATTCATAGCGACCCTACGTATAACAGAAGGAAACAATTCCTGTTTGTGCCATCTTCATGATCCCTACTATACCTGAGCCCATCACTGCAGCCACTGTGTACATCCATTTTGTTGAGGGCCTTCCCCTTCATTGTTGACACTCCACTTTCCAAGCACGACATCCTTCTCCGGTGAATGGTCCTTCTGACAACATGACCAAAGTAGATGAGACGAAGTCTGGCCATTCTCACTTCCAAGGAGCATTCTGGCTGCATTTTTTCTAGGACAGATCTGTTAAGTTCTTTTAGCAGTCCACAATATTTTCAGCATTCTTCGCCAACACCACAACTCAAAAGCATCAACTCTTCTTTGGTCTTCTTTACTCGTTGTCCAGATCTCACATACATATGTTGTTGTTGTTAGGTGCCGTGAAGTCATTTCCGACTCATAGCGACCCTATGCACAGCAGAACGAAACACAGCCTGGTCCTGCGCCAGCTCTATGATCCTTGCTATACTTGAGCTCATCGCCGAAACCACTGTGTCAATCCACCTGCTTGAGGGCCTTCCTCTCTTTGGTTGATCCTCCACTTTACCAAGCATGGCGTCCTTCTCCAGGGAATGGCCCCTTCTGACAACATGACCAAAGTAGGTGAGATGAAGTCTGGCTCTTCTCTCTTCCAAGGAGCATTCCCACTGAACTTCCTCCAGAACAGATTTGTTAGTTCTTTTAGCAGTCCATGGTATTTTCAGCATTCTTCACCAGCATCACATTGCAAAAAACATCAATTCTTCAGTATTTTGAGGCAGTTGAAAATACTATGGCTTGGGTTAGGCACATTTAAATCTTCAAGGAGATATCTTTTCTTTTCAACATTTCAAAGAGGTCTTTTGCAGCAGATCTGTCCAATGCAATTCATCTTTTGATATCTCGACTGCTGCTTCCATTGGCATTGATTGTAGAACCAAGCAATGTGAAGTCTTTGACAACTTCAATCTTTTCTCCATCTATCATGATGCTGCTTATTGGTCCACTTGTGAGGATTTTTGTTTTCTTCATAATGACATGGAATTCATAGTGCAGACTGTAGTCTTTAATCTTCATCAGTAAGTGCTTCAAAGCATCCTCACTTTCAGCTAGCAAAGTTCTGTCACCTGAGTATCACAGGTTGTTAATGAGTCTTCCTCCAATCTTGATGACATCTTCTTCTTTACATAGTCCAGCTTCTCGGATTATTTGCTCAACATACAGATTGAATAAGTATGGTGAAATGTTATAACTCTGACACACTCCTTCCTGATATATTATTTTTCAAATTTTTATTGTGATGTGGGTGAAAGTTTACAGAGCAAATTCACTTTCCATGCAGCAGCTCACATACACTCTGTCTCATGACGTTAACTACAATTTACAACAATGCAATAGCTCCTTCCATTTCCTCCCCATAGTTACCTCTTCCCTGTGTCCTTCCCTCCCATGCACTCCTGCCTCCCAAGATATCTCCCTGTGCATACACAGCCCTTCTATTCTCCCATGAATGATCTCTCCAAGGAGTGTATCTACCTAATGTAAATGTTCAGCTCATATGCTTGTCTTTTGCTTGGTTGAAAGCCACAAGAGTGGGTTCAAATCCAGACCTGAATGGGA
>NW_006922255.1:418589-421002 GCF_000298275.1 Orycteropus afer afer | reverse complement strand
ATGGAATGGCTGGGTCAAATGGTATTTCTAATTCCAACTTTTTAAGGAATCATCATACTGCTTTCCACAGTGGTTGTATCATTTGACAGTCCCACTAGCAATGTAGGAGAGTCCCAATCTCTTCACATCCTTGCCAGCATTTGTTATTTTCTGTCCTTTTGAACTTTGCTACTAGTGCTGGGGCAAGATGGTATCTCATTGTTGTCTTGATTCGCATCTCTCTAATGGCTAATGATCATGAGCATTTCTTCATATGTTTGTTGGGCGCCAGAATAGCCTCTTTGGTGAAGTATTTATTTATGTATTCTGGCCATTTTTTAATTGGATTATTTGTCTTTTTGTTGTAGAAGTATTGGAGTTTTCTATAAATTCTAGAGATAAGTCCCCTGTCAGATATGTCATTGGCAATTTATTTTTCCCCAATCAATAGCTTCTCTTTTGACTCTTTTGGAGAAGTTTTTGGAAGCACATAAAAATTTAATTTTCAGAAGGTCCTATTCATCTAGTTTCTCTTCTGCTGTTTGTGCATTTTGTGTTATGCTTGATAGTCTATTTATGCCATGTATTAGGGCCCATAAATTTGCACCTAGTTTTCTGTTGAGGAACTTTATAGTTTTAGGTTTCACATTTAAGTCTTTGGTCCATCTGGAGTTAGTGTTTATATATGGTGTGAGGTATCTTGTTTCCTTTTTCTGCAAATGGATAGCCAGTATTGCCAGCATCATTTGTTAAACAGACAATCTCTTCCCCATTTAATGGATTTTGGCTCTTTGTCAAAGATCAGCTGACAATGGATCTATTTCTGGGTTCTCAATTCTATTCCATTGGTCTATGTGTCTGTCATTGTACCAATACCAGGCAGTTTTGACTACTGTGGCTGTATAGTAGGTTCTAAGATCTGGGAGTGTGTGACCTACTTTGTTCTTCTTCAATAATGCTTTGCTTATCCGTTATCTCTTTCCTTTCCATATAAAGTCAGTGACTGGTTTTTCCATATCCTTGAAGAATGTTGATGGGATCTGGATTGGGATTGCATTGAACGTATAGATTGCTTTCAGTATAACTGACATTTTCACAATGTTCAATCTTCCTATCCATGAGCATGATATGTTCTTCCATTTATGTAGATCTTTTATGGTTTCTTGCAGTAATCTTTTATAGTTTTTTATACAGAACTTTTGTGTCCCTGATAAGATTTATTCTCAAGTATTTTATTTTTTTTATAGCTATTATAAATGGTATTGAGTTCCTTATTTCTTTTTCAGCAGTCTCTTTGCTGTTGTCAAGGAATCCAAGTGATTTTTGGATGTTTATCATGTATCTTGCCATGATGCTAAATCTCTCAATTAATTCCAGATGATTTTTAACTGAGTCTCTTGGGTTTCCTAGGTATAGGATCATATCATCAGCAAATAGGGATAGTTTGATTTCTTCCTTACTGATTTGGATGCCTTTGATTTCCCTCTCTTGCCTTATTGCCCTGGCTAGGACTTCCAATACAGTGTTGGATAGAAGTGGTGATAGAGGGCATCCTTGACTGGTTCCTTTTCACAAAGGGAATGATTTCAGTCTCTCTCCATCGAGAATAATGTTGGCTGTTGGTTTTGCATAGATGTCTTTTATTATGTTGAGGAACGTCCCTTCTATTCCTATTTTGCTGACAGTTTTGATCAGGAATGGGTGTTGGATTTTATCAAATGCCTTTTCTGCATCAATTGATATGATCATGTGGTTCTTTTCCTTTGTTTTATTTGTGTGATGGGTGAGGTTGTTTTTGCTTTTCCAATGTTGAACCATCCTTGCATACTGACATGAACCCCACTTGGTTGTATTGAATTATTTTTTTAATTTGTTGTTGGAGTCTATTGGCTAGTATTTTGTTGAAGATTTTAGTGTCTATATTTATGAGGGATATTGGGTCTGGAGTTTTCCTTTTGAATGATGTCTTTGCTTGGTTTCGGTATCAAGGTTATGCTTGCTTTGTAAAATGAATTTGGGAGGATTCCATCTTTTTCTATGTTTTAGAGTAGGGTTGATGTTAGTTCTCTGCATGCTTGGTAGAATTCTCCAGTGAAACTGTCTGGGCCAGGACTTCTTTTTTTTTATGACTTGTTCAATTTTTTTCTCTTGTTATGGGTCTGTTCAACTTTTCCACCTCAGTCTGTGTTAGCTTAGGTAAGTAATGTGTTTCTAGAAGCCTATCAATTTCTTCCAGATTTTCAAATTTGTTGGAGTACAGCTTTTCATACTATCCTGATATTATGCTTTTTAAACCAATGGTTCTGTTTGATGTCATGCATTTTGTTTCTTATTCGTGTTATTTGTATTCTCTCCCTCTTTTCCTTTGTTAAATTTGCCAGTGGTTTGTCAATTTTATTAATCTTTTCAAAAAACCAACTTCTAGTCTTTTTGA
>NW_006922255.1:409416-417536 GCF_000298275.1 Orycteropus afer afer | reverse complement strand
GAGGAATTGTGGGATGACATCAAGAACATCATCCATGAAGAAAGCAAAAGGTCATTAAAAAGACAAGAAAGGAAGAAAAGACCAAAATGAATGTCAGAAGAGACTCTAAAACGTTCCCTTTAATGGAAAGTAGCTAAAGGAAATTGAAGAAATGACAAGATAAAAGAGGTGAACAGATTTCAAAAAGCAGCTTGAGAAGATGAACTCAATTATTATAATAAAATGTGCAAAGACCTGAAGTAGAAAACTAAAAGGGAAGAACACACTCAACATTTCTCACTCTAGAGGAACTGAGGGGGAAAAAATTATCCCTCAAGTTGCAAAATTGAAGGATTCTATGGGCAATATATTGAATGACATAGGAAACATCAAAAGAAGATTAAAGAAATGCACAGACTCACTGTAACAAAATGAATTGGCTTTTTTTCATGCATTACAGGAGGTGGCATATGATCAAGAACCAATGGCATTGAAGGAAGAAGTCAAAGCTTCACTGAAGAATTTGGCAAAAAATGAAGCTCCAGGAATTGACGGAAGACCAATTGAGAAGTTTCAACAAATGGATGCCATGCTGGCGGCACTCATTTGGCTATGCCAAGAGATTTGGAAGACAGCTATCTTGGCAACTGACTGGAAAAGATCCATATTTGTACCTATGCCAAGGAAAGGGGTATCTCTGGTGGCTCAGTGCCTAAGGAATTTGACTGTTAACCAGAAGGCTGGCAGTTCAAACCCATCAGCCACTTCTCAGAATAAAGGTTGGGCAGTCTATTTCCATAGTGATACAGCCTTGGAAACTCAAGGAGGGGTAACTATGAGTCAGACCCGACTCAATGTTAGTGAGTTTAGGCCAAAGAAAAATGATCCTACAGAGTGTAGAAATTATCTAAAGATACCATTAATACCGCATGCAAGTAAAATCTTACTGAAGATAATTCAAAAACGGTTACAGCAGTATATTGACAGAAAACTTCCAGAAATGCAAACTGGATTCAGAAGAGGATGTAGAATGAAGGATATCATAGCTGATGTCAGATGGATCTTGGCTGAAAGCAAGGAATACCAGAAACATGTTTTCTTGTGTTTTATAACTATGCAAAAATATTCAATTATATGGATCATAACAAATTATGGGGAACATTGAGAAGAATGGGAATTCCAGAACACTTGGTTGTACTCATTAGGAACCTGTACATAGACCAGGAGACTGTCATTCGAACAGAACAAGGAGATACTGTGTGGTCAGGAAGAGAGTGTGTCTGGCTTGTATCTTTTCACCATACTTATTCAGCTTGTATGTTGAGCAAATAATTCAAAGCTGGACTTTATGAAAAAGAAGGTGGCATCAGGATTGGAAGGCTCATTAACAACCTGTGCAGATGACACATCTTTTATTGCTGAAAGTGAGGATGACTTGAAGCACTTACTGTTGAAGAGTGAAGTCTGCACTATGGATTACACCTCAATATAAAGAAAACAGAAGTCCTCACAATGGACTAATAAGCAACATTATGATAAATGGACAAAAGATTGAAGTTGTCAAAGACTTCATATTATTTGGTTCTACAATCAACACCAATGGAAGCAGCAGTCAATACATCAGAAGACATATTGCACTGGGCAGATCTGTTGCAAAAAATCTCTCTCAAGTGCTGAAGAGCAACAATGTCGCCTTGAAGACTAAGTTGTGCCTCGCCCAAACAATGATATTTTCAATCGCCTCATATGTGTCTGAGAGCTGAACAATGAATAAGGAAGACTGAAGGAGAGTTGATGCATTTGAGTTGTGGTGTTGGTGAAGAATACTGAAAGTACCCCCATGGTACTAAAAGAACTAACAAATCTGTCCTGGAGGAAGTGCAGCCAGAACACTCCTTGGAAGCAAGAATGGCCAGACTTCATCTCACCTACTTTGGTCACGTTGTCAAAAGGGACTATTCTCTGGAGAAGAATGTCATGTTTGGTAAAGTGGAGGGTCAACAAACGAAGAGGAAGACTCTTAATGAGATGGATCAACACAGTAGGTGCAATGATGGGCTCAGGTACAGCAAGGATTGTGAGATTGCCACAGGACATGGCAGTGTTTTGTTCTGTTGTACATAAGGTCATAGATGAGTAGGAGACGAGTTGACAGCACCTAACAACAACAACAACATTCTTTCTGCCCATTCTTTCTTTCTCCACTTTCTGAAATTCCTATAATCTGTAGATAGGTTTTCTTAATGGTGTCCTATAGTTCTGTTTTGCTTTGTTCTATCTTCTTTGTGTTTTTTTCTTTGTCTTGGAATTCAGTTGTTTAATCTTCTGCCTGCTGAAGTCTGGTGTTATATTCTTCACTTGAATATTCCAGTTCAGTTATTTTTTCCTTCAATCCTAGTATTTCTATTTGCTTCTTTTTAAATTTCCTTATTAAGATTTTCATATTGTTTTGTGATCTTCTTTAATTGTTTTTGATATCTTCATTAAGATTTTCAAGGAACTCTGGTAGCATAGTGTCTAAGGCATTTGACTGCTAACCAGAAGGCTGGTGGTTCAAACCCACCAGCCACTCCTCGGAAGGAAGATGGGGCAATCTACTTCCATAGTGATACTGCCTCGGAAACCCAAGAAGGGGTCGCTATGAGTCGGGTCTTACTCGATGGCACATAACAACAACAACAAACAACATTAAGATTTTCATGTTTTTTTTTTTTAACCTTCATAATTTACTTGTGGAATTTTTGTATGATTTATCATATTGACTCTGTTGTTTGAAGGTCTTCTATATTTTATTTTCCTTATTTTCATTGAAGTAATGTCTACTCCCTGTTTTTCATTTAATTGGGCCATCTTTTCTTATTTTCTTGTATGCCTTACGCTCTTTTGTTGAATACTTTGCTGAGGTAATTCTGGGTTTCTGATTCTTCTCTTTACCCAAAATGAGTTACTGTGCAGAGTTGTGTTTGTGTTTGGCTTTTTATTATTTGTTTATTATTTTTATTTAACTTTTTTCCCTCTCTTCAGATAACTTCCCTTAGAGGGCACTCCTCAGTGTTTTTCAAAATCTGTGAAGATTGTGTGTATCTACAGCCCTGGCAGGAGGAGTTGATCTCCTTTGTCTGCTCTGAAGTCAGGTAGGTGTTTTTGGGTGTGCTTGCAACTTGCCCTTTTGGTTAATTGATACAATTCTCCTATCTGATTTCAAAACCCCTTAGTTGATCCTAATATCTTTTCACATGACTTAAGCAATTTGTTTTGTAGGTGAATCTCCAGCCCTCTTTATCTTTTGTAATCTGAAATATTTAAGTTTCTGAAGGCATTTTGGGAATTCTGTCTTTTGTCTAAAATTCAAATTATCGAACCTAATAGGTGTCTTTCATTTATTGTTACTTCAAATCAATGTGGGTTGCCCTCTTTGCTTTCTCCAATTTTCCTCGAGTGGGTGAGGGGAGGAAGCAGCTTTCCCATTTTAGTGCCAACATTTCTCTGTTTCTCTGTGTGCTTTCCTACTGATATGAGGTCTCTGACTCAGCAGGTCATAGGCACAAGCTAAGCACAACTACCATTCTCTTGCTCTCATAGGGTGCAGCCTACCAACTGTACCTTATGTTTCCCTTTCTGCCTTTCCTTGGAGCAGCCTTCTCTACAATGGGGATTAGGTCTGTCTGCCTTCTTATTGAAACAATGTCTCTGAAACAGCAGATTGTCAGGGAAAGTAAGTCTGTACTGCTCTTCTCTCCCTCTTGATGAGCTCAGCTCACTAATTGTATTTTTTCTGTTCTCTGTCTGCCTCTCTTCAGAGGTTGCATCAAATATGGAAGGCCCCAATTGCACCATGGAGGAGTTTGGACTAGTGGGTTCTGAGTGGAAGAGAGAATAAAATAGAAAAGCTTCCTCCCTTTAAGCATCATTGGTGGACAAGTGGTTAAGTGCTCAGCTGGTAACTGAAAGGTCAGCAATTTGAGCCCATCAACAGCTCTGTGGAAGAAAGATGTAACAGTCTGCTTCCTTAAAGATTATGGCCCTGGAAACCCTGTGGGGCAGTTCTACTCTGTTCTATATGTTCACTATGAGTTGGAATTGCAAAGAACAACAACTTTGAAAGGTTTCTATTCTTCCTTCATTTCATAGCCTTTTGCTCTAAATTTTGCTTTCATTTCAGAGTTCTACATTCACATTTCTGTCTCTTTTCTAGGATTATGTGTTGCCTACCCCACAGTTGTAACAAGGGTATTGGGAATTATTTCTGTTCACTTTGCCCTTTTGAGGAGCAAAAGTCATATAATAATTTCTTGATTGTAATAATAGTATTTTCTCAGTTTTAAAATTTCCATCTATCTTTTTTATTCATTCTCTGCTTCTGGTGAAATTCTTAATCTTTCCTTTTTCATTAACATACTATTTTTAGTTAACTTAAAGTTCTATCTGAAAACTGCAACTATTTTTGAATGCATATCAACAGGGAACTGCCAGAAATTCAAGCTGGATTCAGAAGAGGACATGAAGTGAAGACTGTAATTGCTGGTGTTAGATGGATCTTGGCTGAAAGCAGAGAATACCAGAAAGATGTGTGTCTATGTTTTATTGACTGTGCAATATCATCTGACTGTGTGGAACATAAACAAAAATTGTGAATAACATTGCAAAGAATGGGAACACTTACTTAATCATGCTCATGTGAAACCTGTGCATAGATCAAGCATCAAGGTTTGTGATTTAAAATCAGAAAAGGTGTGTGTCTTAGGCTGAGTTCTCTACAGAAGCAAAACAAGTAATGCTTATATATGTGTATATATATATATATATATACATATACACACACACACACACACAAACTCACTGCCATTGAGTCAGATCCGACTCATAGCGACCCCTCCTTGGGTTTCTGAAGTGGTATTACTACAGAAGTATATTGCCCAACCTTCCTTCTTAGGAGTGGCTGGTGGGTTTGAACCACCAGCCTTCTGGTTAGCAGTCAAATGCGTGTGTGTGTGTGTGTGTGTGTATATATATATATATATCTCACACGAAAACGACTCACACAGGTTGAGAGTCTGGGAATTCCCAAGTTCCTGGATCAAACATCAAGCTGGAGGCTTTTCCAGACTCACACAGCTGTAGGGGATGAGGAGCTCAATATTGGCAAACAATCTAACAGGCTGCTGACTTCGGCAGAAGACAAATCCAAGATTAGCAGGAAAAATGGTGGATTGTTTGCTCACAAGAGAGTTGTACAAGCATGACAGGACCCAGATCCACAAAATGTTCCCAAATTTTCCCAGGATGCCCACTTATATATTGGAATCAGGCCATACCTCCAAGGAAACTTCAACTTATTCATTTCAACTTGTTGACTGCTCAAAGCATATACATCAGATCTCATCTTGGATACAGCCACATTACAATTGCTTAAACCACTCAGAATCATAGTTCAGCCAAGTAGACACACAACTCCAACTATCACAGTGTACATCAGGGTTATACTCTCACTATACTTATTCAATCTGTATGTTAAGCAAATAGCTCAAGAAACTGAACTATATATGCAACCTCAGGATTAGAAAAAGACTTATTAACAACCTGCAATATGTAGATGACACAACATTGTTTGCTCAAAGCGAAGAGGTCCTGAAGCACTTACTGATGATGATCAAATACTACAGTCTTCATTATGGATTACACCTCAACATAAAGAAAACAAAAATCTTCACTACTGGACCAATAAACAGCATCATGATAAACACAGAAAATATTGAAGTTGTCAAGGATTTCATTTTACTTGGATCCACAATCAACACCCATGGATGTATGTAGCATTCAATAAATCAAATGACATATTGCATTGGGCAAATATGCTGCAAAAAGTCTCTTTAAAGTGTTAAAAAGCAAAGATGTCACTTTGAGGACTGTGGCCATGGTGTCATCTATCATTTCATATTCACATTAACCTGGACAATGAATAAGAAAGACCAAAGAAGCATTGATGTATTTGAATTATGATGTCGGCATATAATATTGAATGTCTGCCAGGGGAATGAACAAATCTGTCTTGCAAGAAGTACAGTCAGAATGCTCCTTAGAAGTGTGGCTGGAGAGATTTTGTCTCACTCATTTTGGACATGCTGTCAGGAGAGACAAATTCCTGAAGAAGGACATCTTGTTTGGCAAAGTAAAGGATCAGCAAATAAGAGAAAGACCCTTAAGAATATGGATTGAAACAGTAGCTGCAACAATGCCCTTAAATATAGAAATGATTGTGAGGATGATACAGAACAAGGAAATATTTTGCTCTGTTGTGCATGGAGTCGCTATGAGTTGGAACCAACATGATAACACCTACCAACAAGAACAACATAACTGCCTGTAGTTTGCTTCTATTTTATGTTTTTATTTATTCTTTGGTTTCAATCAGTCCTCTTAAATATTACTAAATTTTTTTTTCTGGCAGGCACAGTAGGTGCCTTGATAATCTTAATCTGTTGTTGCTTTGTTTTAGAATTCCTTAAGCTTGATTTCTTTCAGTTTTGCTTTTACTACTATAACATGGTCTATATTCCTAGGATGTGGTTATTATTAATTTGTGGTCTTTCTCCACTTTCAACTGAAAGCTTATGAGTACCCTTCATGTTGGCAGTACTTTAACACCGACCTTTACACATATTAAAGCATAGACAATTAAATTTCTGCTCAGGTTTTAGTCTAAAAACTTCTGTTTAATGCGGAGTTAATGCTGAGTTATTTCTGTTTAATGCTGGAGTCTTGCCTTGTAGAGGTGTGATTTAGGAGTAAGCTAAAGAATTGAGAGAAATTTGGGCACATTTATTTCTCTTGTATTTGTTTCTCAATTTCCAACTCTTTTGTAAACTAAATCCCCACCCACTCTCTCGCCATGCCAATAAGACAGCTCTAAATGTTTGAGTTCTATTTTTCTATACCATAGCTTAGACAATGATCTCACAGGATAAGCCAGGTTAAATGTGAAGCTCATCTTGTATGCTTTCCTTCTCTCAAGAATCATAGCTCCTCATGTCATGAACTATATTTGCGTCTGTTTAATGCCTTTAAAGAATACTTTTATGTATTTTGTCTACATTTTATAATTGCTTTCAGTGGGACATTTTGCTAACAGAGGCTACTCTACCATGTCTATGAATGAAAATTCGTTCTCTTTTCTTATCTCCATTTCTCAGATAAGAAAAGTGAAGATCAGAGAGGTTAAGCAATTAGCTTAAATTTCCACTGATAGTGATAGAGTGGATTTAGAAATTCATTTGCTTCCCCTATACCACATTGCCTTTTTAAATTTTATTTTGTTCTTAGATGGCTATACCACTATCAGATTTCTACCTATTCAAATATGATTTATTGCTTTTGCTTTTGATTTTTCACAGGAGTTGCCTGTGGCCCTAGGACACCCTCAAATTCCTGTGTGCTCTTTAACTATAGTCTAATCTCAAACATATTGTCTTGAAAACTATGTACCCAATTCTGTTCTGGAAGACTGCCTGTGAAACTTATTTTCAAAGGAATGACAATGCTTTCTTTTCAGAAATCATATTTTAGAATCTTCTTTTTTCCTCCTCTACCACATGTATGCCTCAAGAATTTCAAACTGTCTTGTGCTCTGCTCTTGATCAATTTGGATATCATAGTATTTTATCTGTGGTAAGAAAATACATGGTCATGGGAACATCAAGGTTTACTATTTGTTGATGTTTGTTGTCTTTGCTGAACTACTAAAGCATTTATTGAACACATACTATAAGTACTATGGGAGAAAGAAAGATAAATAAGACATGTACTCACCCTCAAGGAACTTATATTTCAGAATGCAAATAGCTCTAAAGAAAGGACAGCATGTAAGTGACATGAGGTAAAATACAAAATTCTGAAAAACAGGTCCCATGAAACTGAAATGATCAGATAGAATTTCACAATAGAGAGGAAATTTGATAAGGACCTTGAAGAATGAATAGCATATATAGGTTATATAAGCATGTTGTTGTTGTTGTTATGTGCCGTCGAGTCAGCCCCGACTCATAGCGGCCCCTCCTTGGGTTTCCGAGGCAGTATCACTACGGAAGTAGGATTGCCCAACCTTCCTTCCGAGGAGTGGCTGGTGGGTTTGAACCGCCAGCCTT
>NW_006922255.1:407751-409078 GCF_000298275.1 Orycteropus afer afer | reverse complement strand
ATTTTTATTGTGATTTGGGTGAAAATTTACAGAGCAAATACACTTTCCATACAGCAGATCACATACACTTGTCTCATGACATTGACCACAATTTAGCACAATGCAACATCTCCTCTCCCACTTCCTCCCGATAGGTATTGCTTCCCTGTGACCATCCCTCCATGCACTCCTACCCCCTGAGCTGTCTCCCTATGCCTGAGCAGCCCTTCTTTCCCTTTTGCTAGTTCTCTCCAGAGAGTGTATCTACCTCAGATAAATGCTCAACTAGTATGCCTGTATACTGCTTGGCTGGAAGCTACAGGTGTGTCTTCAATTCCAGACATGAAGGGCAGCTAGGGGCCATAATCTCAGTGGTTCCACCAGGCTCCATCGGGCCAGTAAATCTCTTCTCCACTTTTTCCTTTATTTTTTTCAAATGATTTTGAGTTTTGTTCCACATTGTCCCCCCTGTCTATCCAGGATCTCCTGCAAAGATCCTCTTCCAAGTGGTTGACAGTAGTAGCTGAACACCGTCTATTTCTTCTGGTGTCATAGTAGCATAGGCTGCAAATCGGATGGTGTAACAGTTGCTAGGACTGATTGTTTCCATGAATTTTTGGTTTTCTTCATTTTTCTTGGCCCTGGACAAGGAGAGACCCATTGTTGCATCTAGATGGCATCTTGCAAGCTTTTAAAATCTCAGTCGCTACTAGCCACAGTAGAAGGTGGAACAATGATTTGTGTAGTATGTTATGCCAATTGAGCTTGATGTCCTCTGGGACTATGGTCCCAAGCCCACAGGTTCAACAACTTGGTCCCTCTGGGTAGCTGGCAGTGGCCAAGCAATGACTAAAACTTTGCGCCTTGTCAGCCCCATTATACACCTGGGAATTCAGATCATACACACAAAGTTATTGGACCACTGTCTGCCAACCCTATACATGTTCTTGCGTGCACTCTCCACTTCATATAGATACCTAATATTTCAGCTTGTCCACCCATCTATCCACCCGTGTTTGCCTTCACTGAGCACACCGTATTATATGTGCAAAAGGGTCCATCTTTGTTGTCTGTACTTCCCACGTACCTCTGTATGTCTTTCTCTTCCTCAATGCCACTATATTGATCACTCATATTTGGTATTGCCTATTTGTTCACCCAAATCAAAACTTATCTGTATCTATCTAACAGTATTCCCTCTCCTTCCCTCCCACCCCTGGTAACCAATAAAGAAAATGACCTTCCATAAATAAGTGTTTCCTTGACTATTACAATAATGGACCAATACAATATTTGTCATTTTGTGATTGACTTATTTCACTCAGCATAATGTCCTCCAAGTTCATCC
>NW_006922255.1:406434-406874 GCF_000298275.1 Orycteropus afer afer | reverse complement strand
ATCTCCAGTTTTGCCAGCACCATTTATTAAACAAACATTCTCTTCCCCATTTAATGGATTTTGGCCCTCTGTCAAAAATCAGCTGACTAAAGGTAGATGGACTTATTTCTGGGTTCTCAATTCTATTCCATTGGTCTATTTATCTGTCATTAAACCAATACCAGGCCGTTTTGGCTACTGTGGCTGTATAGTAGGTTTTGAGATCTGGAAGTGTGAGACCTCCTACATTGTTTTTCTTCTTCAATAGTGCTTTGCTTATCTGAGGTCTCTTTCCTTTCCCTATAAAGTTAGTGATTGTTTTTCCATATCCCTAAAGAATGTTGATGGGATCTGAATTGGGATTGCATTGAATGTATGGATTGTTTTGGGTAGAATTGACATTTTCACAAAGTTCAAACTTCCTATCCATGAGCATGGGATGTTCTTCCATTTATGTAGAT
>NW_006922255.1:405283-405906 GCF_000298275.1 Orycteropus afer afer | reverse complement strand
GCATCTATATTCATGAGGGATATTGGTCTGTAATTTTCCTTTTGAGTGATGTCTTTTCCTGGTTTTGGTATCAAGGTTATGCTTGATTCATAAAATGAGTTAGGGAGGATTCCATCCTTTTGTGTGTTATGGAATAGTTTGAGTAGGATTGGTATCAATTTTTCTCTGAATGTTTTTTTAGAATTCTCCAGTGAAACTGTCTGGTCCAGGACTTTTTTTGGTTGATAATTTTTTGATGCCTATTCAATTTCTTCTTTTGTGATGGGCCTGTTCAACTATTCCACATCAGTCTGTGTTAGTTTACGTAAATGATGTGCTTCTAGAAAACTGTCCATTTCTTCCAGATTTTCTAATTTGTTGGAGTACAGTTCTTTGTAGTACCTTGATATTACCCTTTTTTATTTCAGTTGGTTCTGTTGTGATGTTACCCATTTCATCTCTTATTCATGTTATTTGTATTCCCTTCCTCTTTTCCTTTGTTAAATTTTCCAGTGGTTTGTCAATTTTATTAATCCTTTCAAAAAACTAACTTCTGGTCCTGTTGATTTTTTCTATACCCCTTCTATTTTCTGTTTCATTGATTTCTACTCAAATCTTGATTATTTCCTTTCTTCTGGTGACTG
>NW_006922255.1:402452-403339 GCF_000298275.1 Orycteropus afer afer | reverse complement strand
CTATCTGTACACTTAGAATCATTTCTAATTTTTCATTTATTTTATCATTTTGTTCTTGTATTTTCTTCCAGAATTCTTCTAAGTTTTTTTTTTTTCTGTGTTTTCTTTGGTCTGTCTCTCAATCCTTTGAAGATACCTAAATATAATTATTTTGAATTCCTTATCAGAGTGTTCCAATGCTGCTTTTTCCTCAGGGATGTGTTCTAGATCAGTATGCTGTTCTCTTGTTTCTACCACTTTATCTTGCTTCTTTGTGTGGACTGTGATGGTCTGTTTTTTTTCTGAGGCATTGTGGTATTGTATTAAGATCTCTGTTAATTGTTTGTGAAGAGCAGCCAAAGATGATTCAGGCTCTTCTTGGTGGTTTTTTATCGTTGGCCTGTTGGTGGAGAAAGACGTGCTGGCTCTTGTTCAGTAAATGAAGTTGCAGGAGGTGTGGGTGTACTTGTATCTTATGAGGACTGTTGTTGTATCTCAGTCAGTTAGGCAAAAATTACAATTGAATAACCATTTAAAAAACTATAAGCACATGTACAAAAAATGCATCCTGAAGTTAGGACTGGTAACCCAAAAAAAAGAAAAAAAGGGTGAAAAGAAGAAGAAAACAGATAAAATTGCAATATCTGGGGATAGGTCACTGAGAGTAAAAAGGTATAGAAGGATAATAATGAATAAAGAAAACAAACAAAGAAACAAACCAATGATATAAAAGAAAATAAAAGCAAAAACAGAACAAAACAAAACAAAACAAACAATCAAACAAACAAAACAAACTAACAAGGGACAGGGTTAACCACGAGAGAATAAAAGAGAAGAAAAAGAAAAAGAAGATGTAAACTAGGACCTCTGTAGTCATGCAGTGCACTCCTGGAGAGTTGTTGGGGTTA
>NW_006922255.1:401470-402279 GCF_000298275.1 Orycteropus afer afer | reverse complement strand
AAAGTGGGAGGTTTTATCATAATTGGATGAATAGGTTTTCTTCTATTGAGTGAGAGAAGATACTTGCAGAGAAGGTGTGAGCGGAAGAAGGAAAGCTTGGTGTTGCTAGGGCCGGTTTCTAGGCCTTTGAACAGGCTATTTTTGATGATGTATTTATTTGCAAGACTGCAGAACAACTTCAGGAAAGATTCTTATTGTTAGAACATCACAAATTTCCACCAATTTCAGGCACGCTCAAAGATCCCGCCACTGTGGCCCCACAGGGCTAAAGAACAGCTCCAAGGCAAAAATCCCAGGAGTGTGGTTCTTCCCTCTGTCCACGGTGCTAACATAATCCCACCAGATCGCTAAAGGTCAGCTCTGGAGTTTGTCTGTGGTACCTCCCAGCTGCAGCATCAAAGATGCGTGCAGCTTGAGCTGTGGGTCAGGGGAGTACCTGCTAGTGACCTGTGGTCCTGATCTCTGTGACAAAGAAAAGCACAATGTCTCCCAGTCTGACCCCAGTCTACTCTGTGACCAACTGGGAAGGGAGGGAGCTACCCTTCCTCTCGCAATAGTAAGTTTTCCTCCAAATCTCAGCGGAAGTGTCCTTGCCCGCAGCCAGCCCCCATGATTCCCAAATTACCTCCAAAATACCAAGATTAACTTCTGGAAGCAGGTTTCTGCCGCTGCCCACCAGAATATCAGAGTGGTTGCTGGTAAGCTGTTATAAGGCATCCTCCATTTTGGCTTGGGGATCTCAGGCTGGTTCCCTAGCCCGGCACACAGTGACTTCTCCAGAAGGGTTTCCAATGCCTCTCTCGGGTGCC
>NW_006922255.1:399549-400496 GCF_000298275.1 Orycteropus afer afer | reverse complement strand
AATTAACCTAAAAATCAGCCCTGCTAGCCAGGGACTGCACGGAGGACTGTGCACGGTGGCTGGGGAATAAATGGAGAAGGTGAAGAGAAAGGCGGACTGAGCAGTGGACTTTTGCCGCTCCAGAGGACACCACCATTTTGAATGCTAAAAGCAACTTGATTATTTTGGATATTTAAGAAGACAGCACTCTTGAGATCCCAGGGGCTTAAGAAGAGGTTCATCTTTCCAGCAACCCCAAGGACACTCTGGACCTGCAAGATTGAAAAGGTGTGACATTCCTCGTTACTCTTATACCCCACAACCTCTCAGTGAAAGGAGATGCAGCCATCCCCCACTCCCACCCATCTTCTGGGCCCATGGGAAATCCATTACAGTCTGTGTTCTCAGACGGAGCCTGGGTGCCCTGCCTGTCCTCCACTGAACTTTTTTTTCCCCCTTTTTTGCTTTCTTTTTTTCTGGTGATTAGATGGCTTGTATTTGTCTGTTTTAAAACAACAATTATTATTAATTCTTTTGTCCTTTTTACTATTAATATTATTCTTCCCCTCCAAGGTCCCAGTTTTCAGCTTTTTTTCTTTTCCTTGTTCCTGGATTAATTTTTTTTTGTTTTAATTTAATTTTGTTTTCCTTTTTGTCCCTGTTTTCTCATGGTTAACCCTGTTCTTTGATTTTCTTTTTACATTTTTCCCATTTTTTTCTTCATTATTTTACTTTTCTACCTTTTTTCTCTTAGTGCCCTACCACTCCTTAGAAAGAAGGTTGGGCAATCCTACTTCTGTAGTGATACTGCCTTGGACCCCCAAGGAGGGGTCGCTATGAGTCGGGGCCGACTCGACGGCAAACAACAACAACAACCACAAGATATTGCAGGTTTTCTTCTTTTTACTTTTTTTCTTTTCTTTTTTTTTTTGGTTACTGTTCCTGTGTGATTATATTGTGTGTTTTTT
>NW_006922255.1:391545-394927 GCF_000298275.1 Orycteropus afer afer | reverse complement strand
AGGTCTGGAATTGAACCAACATCCATGGTTTCCAGCCAAACAAAAGACAGGCGTATGAGTTGAACATTTACCTCATGTAGATACACTCCTTGGAGAGAACAATCATGGGAGAAAGAAGGGCTGCTTATGCACAGGAAGACAACTCAGGGGGCAGGAGTGCATGGAGGGATGGACACTGGGAAGAAGTAACTATGGGGAGGAAGTAGAAGGGGAACTGTTGCATTGTGGTAAACTGTGGTCAATGTTATGAGACAAGGCTTATGTGAACTACTGTATGGAAAGTGAGTTTGCTCTGTAAATCTTCACCCAAATCACAATTAACCCCCCCAAAAAAAATCT
Source organism: Orycteropus afer afer (assembly GCF_000298275.1). Classification (NCBI taxonomy): domain Eukaryota; kingdom Metazoa; phylum Chordata; class Mammalia; order Tubulidentata; family Orycteropodidae; genus Orycteropus; species Orycteropus afer. The sequence goes on along the minus strand of NW_006922255.1, from coordinate 394,588 downwards.
AAATAAAACAAAACTCATGGGCAAGGTACTTCAACATGCAATCACCAATGAAATTTAAGCACAACAATATCACAATATCTCAGACATAACAGAGCATCACAGTCCACACAAAGAGGGAGGATAAAGCAGTAGAAATAAGGTACCAGGATACAGACTCAGAACACATCCCTGAGGAAAAAGAAGCATTGGAGCTCCCTGATAAGGAATTCAAAACAATTATATTTAGGTACCTTCAATGGATTGAGACAGATCAAATAAAACAATGGCAAAATTGAAGTAAACCATAGAACAATTTCAAAAGGCAATATGAGTACAAAGTGACAAAATAAATGAAAAATTAGAAAAATATACAGATAGAATTCCAAAAGATTAATACTAAATTTTCAGAAATAGGTAACACATTAAAAAGGCAAAGGAGTAGAACTGAATCAATGGAATACAGAATTGGTGAGATTGAAAACAAATACCTGAATACATCTTTGGAAAGGGATAAATCAGAAAAATGATAAAAAAAATTAAGAAAGCCTAAGATTCATGTGGGATACCATCAAAAAGAATAACTTACGTGTAATCAGAATTCCAGAACAGGAAGAGAAAAAGAAAGCCACAGAGAAAATTGTCCAAGATTTGTTGGAAGAGAATTTCCCTGGTATGATGAAAGATAGGAATATATCCATTCAAGTAGTCCAACAAACCTCAAACAGGACAGACCCCCAAAGAAAATCACCCTGATATGTCATCATCAAACTCACCAAAACCAAAGACAAAGAACGAATCCTGAAAGCAGCACAGGAAAAATGAAAAGTTACCTACACGGAACAACAAACAAGACTAAACTCAGATTTCTTGGAAGAAACCATGCTGATGAGAAAGCAATGGAATGGTATATATAAAACACTGAAAGAAAAAAAAAATTCCAACCAAGAATTATATGCCTGGCAAAATTGTCCCTCAAATATCATGGTGACATTAGGACATTTCCAGATAAGAAGAAATTAAGGGAATTTGTTAAAACCAGACCAACCTTACAAGATATGCTGAAGGGAGTCCTTCGAGAGAGAACCAACAACAGCAAACAAATGACCATTAACACACATGATGACATAACCCAGAAACCAACCCAGTTATGGATGTATCCAAAGTAAATAATCTAAAAAGATGATAAACAGGGGACCAGAGAACAGGGAATCAATTAACAAATGAGGACAACTACAAACCAAAAAGTTGGAAAAGAAAATATGTAGTTACAGAACATCTAAATGATGATAGGGAAGTCAAGACAACTGCAAGATAGAATGTACTGTTCTAAACTTGGGAAGAACATTATAAATCACAGGGTAACCTAAAAGAAAAATGATAAACCTTCACAATAAAATTAAAAAGAAGACCAGCACAAACATTTAGTAAATACTAAAACAATTAGCAATGAATGAAGTGATAACAAGATTCACAAACAAATTGAGCTCAGCACAGAAAATTATATGGAACAAATAAATCAGCAATATCCATTTGCAGAAAAATGAACCAAGATCTGTACCTCACACCATACACAAATCTAACACAAGATGCATCAAAGACTTAAATGTGAAACCTAAAATTATGAAGTTCCTCAATGAAAATATAGGGGCAAATACAGGGGCCCTGATTTATGTCATAAATAGACTGTCATTCATAACTCAAAATGCACAAACAGCAAAAGTTAAACTAGATGAATGGGACCTTCTAAAAATTAAATTTTTGTGTGTTTCCAAAGACTTCTCCAAAAGAGTAAAAAGAGAACCTAAAGATCAGGAAAAAATATTTGGCAATTATATAACTGACATGGGACTTATCTCTAAAATTTATAGAAAACTCCAACACCTCCCTAAAAAAAAGATTAACAATCCAATTAAAAAATGGTAGAAGACAAGAATAGACACTTCACCAAAGAGGATATTCATGTGGCCAGGTAATACATGAAGAAATTCTCAAGATCATTAACCATCGGAGAGATGCAAATCAAAACAACATTGAGATACCATCTCACCCCAACACTAATGACAAAGTTCAACAAGACAGAAAATAACAAATGCTGATGAGGATGTGGAGAGACTGGGACTCTCATAAATTGCTGGTGTCACTGTAAGATGATACAACCACTGTGGAAAGCAGTATGGTGATTTCTTAAAAAGCTGGAACTAGAAATACCATTTGACCCAGCAATCCTATTCCTAAAAAAGTGAGAAGCAGGACAAGAACATGTATATGCACAGTCATGTTCATCACAGCACTATTTACAATAGCAAAAAGACGGAAACAACCTACATGCCCATTCTTCATGGATAACCAAACTATGGTACATACAAACAATGGAATACTATGCGACACCAAAAAATAATGTAGAATCTGCAAAACACTGCATAATGTGGATGAACTTAGAAGTACATTTTGCTGAGTGAAATAAGTTAATCACAGAAGGAAAAATACAGTATTAGTTCCTTTTTGTAAAAAGTAAGGAAAAGTTTGTATATGGAAGGAAACTTTCTTTGTTGGTTGAGGGCTGGGAGGGGAGGGGAAGGAGCACTGCAAAAAAAAAAAAGCATTGGCCCATGTCACTTTAGTTTTGTGTATTTTGTGTACATAAATTATATTTCAATAAAATGTATTAAAAAAAAAAAAAGAATAGCTGTGAAACAATGTCTGATGTAGTGCCAGAATATGAGCCCCTCAGGCTGGACAGCACTCAAAATACGACTGGGGAATTGCTGTCTCCTCAAAGTAGGGTTGACCTTAATGACATAGATGGAGTTAAGCTTTCAAGACCTTCATATGCTTATGGGTCATGACTCAATATGAGAAGAAACAGTTGCAAACATTCATTAATAATTGAAATGTGCAATGTATGAAGTATCAATGTAGGAAAATTTGAAGTTGTCAAAAATTAAATGGAATGCATACAGATTGATACCCTTGGCATTAGTGAGCTGAAGGGAGCTCTGGTAGCATAGTGCCTAAGGCACTTGACTGCTAACCAGAAGGCTGGTGGTTCGAACCTACCAGCCAC
>NW_006922255.1:385282-391105 GCF_000298275.1 Orycteropus afer afer | reverse complement strand
TGTGAAAGTTGGAAACAAAGAAGAATCATTGATAGTTGGAAAATGTGGCCTTAGTGATAAAAATGATGTAAGAGATTGCATGATAGAATTTTGCAAGAACAATGGCTTATTCATCACAAATATCTTTTTTCATCAACATAAATGGTGGCTATACATGTGAACCCCTCCAGATGGAATGCGTAGGAATTAGATTGACTACATCTCTGGAAAGAGGGAATGAAGAAGCTCAATATCATCAGTCAAGACAAAGCCAGGAGCTGATTCGTGGCAGACATTCAATGTACGCAAGTTCAAGATGAATCTGAAGAAAATGTAAAGAAGTCCAGGATATCCAAAATATGACCTTCACTATATACCAACTGAATTTAGAGACCTTCAGAAGAACAGATTTGATGTATCAAACATCAGTGACCAAAGACCAGAAGAGTTGTGGGATATGATCAAGAACATCACACATGAAGAAAACAAAAGGTCAGTAAAAAGAAAGGAAAGGAAGAAAAGACCAAAATGAATGTCAGAAGAGACTCTGAAACTTGCTTTTGACTGCAGAGTAACTAAAGCAAATGGAAGAAATACTGAAATAAGAGTTGAACAGAACATTTCAAAGGGCTGCTCGAGAAGACAAAGTATGGTTAATGAAATATGCAAATACCAGGAGCTAGAAAACAAAAGAGGAAGAACACGCTCAGCATTTCTCAGGCTGAAAGAACTGAAGAGAAAATTCAAGCTTAGAGTTGCAATACTGAAGGATTTTATGGGCAAAATATTGAATGATGCAAGATGGAAACAATACACAGAGTCACTGTATCAAAAATATTGGTCGATGTTCAATTATTTCAGGAGGTAGCATATTATCAAGAACCAATTGTATTGAAGGAAGAAATCCAAGCTGAGGAACTGGTGAAAAATAAGCCTTCAGGAATTAACAGAATACCAATTGAAATGTTTCAACAAATAGATGCCAAGTAATTTTGAAGACTGCTACCTAGCGTTCTAACTGTAAGAGATTGATCAGTCCATTCCAAAGAAAGATGATCTAACAGAATGTGGGAAATATCAAACAATATCGTTAATATCACATGCAAGTGAAAATTTTGCTGAACATAATTCAAAAATGGTTGCAGCAGTATATTGACAGGGAATGTCCAGAAATGCAAGCTGGATTCAGAAGAGTACATGGAATGAGGGATATCCATGCTGATGTCTGACGTATCCTGGCTGAAAGGAAAAGAATACCAGAAAGATGTTTACCTGTGTTTTATTGAGTACATAAAAGTATTTGACTATGTGGATCATGAGAAATCATGGATAACATTGAGAAGAATGAGAATTCCAGAATACTTAATTATATTTATCTACATAGACTAAGCGAGAGCTCTGGTAGCTTAGTGCTATGAGTTGGGTCTGACGCGACGGCACATAAAAACAACATAGAGTAAGCAGCTGTCATTCAAACAGAACAATGGGGTATTGCATGGTTTAAAATCAGGAAGGTTGTGCATCAGGGTTGTATCCTTTCACCATATTCATTCAATCTGTGTGCTTAGCAAATAATCTGAGAAGGTGGACAATTGGAAGAGAATGTAGCATCAGAATTGGAGGAAGATTCATTAACAACCTTCAATATGCAAATGACACAATCTTGCTTGCTGAAATTGAAGATGACTTGAAGCATTTACTGATGAAGATTAAAGACTACAGTCTTCAGTATAGATCACATCTCAACATAAAGAAAACAACAATTCTCACAACTGGAACAATAAACAACATCATGCTAAAGGGAGAAAGGATTGAAGTTGTCAGGAATTTCATTTTACTTGGAACCACAATCAACACTCATGGAAGCAATAGTTAAGAAAACAGATACAATATTTCACTGGACAAATCTGCTACAAAAGACCTCTTTAGAGCAATAGGAAACAAAGATGTCATTTGAAGATGCAGATGTGCCTAACCAAAACCATGGTATTTTCATTTGCTTCCTTTCACCTATTTTGGTCATGTAGTCAGAAGGGACACTCCCTAGAGAAGGACATCATGTTTGGTAAAGTGTAAAGCAACGCAATGCAACACACTGCCATTGAGTTGGATCCTACTCATAGCAACCCCTCCTTGGGTTTCTGAGGTGGTATCACTACGGAATTAGATTGCCCAACCTTCCTCCTTCCTTCCAAGGAGTGTTTTGTGGGTTTTAACTGCCAGCCTTCTGGTTAGTAGTCAAGAAAAAAAAAAATCCTCAACAAGATGAATTGATACAGTGGCTGCAATGATGAGGTCAAGTATAGCAAGGATTGTGAGGATGGAGCAGGACTGAGCAGTATTTCTTTCTGTTGTACATAGAGTCTCTACGAGTGGAAGCCAACTCAACATCACCTAACAACAACAACATAGGTTCATTTCCAATTCAAATCATTTTAAGTAATGCACATCTTCAGAATTGCTGAGTCAGCAACCTATATGGTGGTGAGAGAGGAATCATTTAATCAAAAGAATATTTGATTCAGAACATATGTTGATTTAATTTTAATCCCACAATTTTACCCCTACAATTCAATATTAGAGGTACTATGGACCACCCAGGTATGTGACTTTTTAAATGGATATAGCTCTCATTTAGAGAGAGGGTTATCATTTAGTGCCAGGTACTATTATAAAACTAAAAATCAAATCACTGTCATCGAGTCAATTCCAATTCATAGAGACCTCCATTGTGTTTCCAAGCCTAAAAATCTTTTCAGAAACAGACTGCCTCATCTTTCTTCTACAGAGCAGCTGGTGGATTCAAACCACCAACCCTCTGGTTACCAGCCAAATGTTTTAACTTATGCATCACCAGTGCTCCTTGGTACTATGATAGTTGTTGTTGCTGTTGTTATGTGCCATTGAGTCGCCCCCAACTTATAGCGACCCCTCATTGGGTTTCTGAGGTGGTATCACTACAGAAGTAGATTGCCCAACCTTCCTTCCGAGGAGTGGCTGGTAAGTTTGAACTGCCAGTCTTCTGGTTAGCAGTCAAGTGCCTTAGGCACTATGCTACCAGATCTCCTGGTACTATGATAAGTGCTTTTTAATATAATTGTTTAACCCACTTAGCAAATGTATAGGACAAATGATTGTTCCCATTTTACTAATAAAACAACTGTTGTTGTTGTTGTTATGTGCCATCGAGTTGGACCAAACTCATAGCGTTCCCTCCTTGGATTTCCGAGGCAGTATCACTACCAAAGTAGATTGCTCCATCTTCCTTCCGAGGAGTGGCTGGTGGGTATGAACCACCAGCCTTCTGGTTAGCAGTCAAGTGCCTTAGACACTACACTACCAGAGCTCCCAATTGTTTTATTGGGAGAGTTCAATAATGTTGCATAAAAGTTGACTAATGTCACATTGCTTTTAATCAGAAGAACTGAAATATGCATCCTAGTTTACAAGATTTTAAAGTCTGGGATCCTAACCACTCTGCTGTGCTGTTATCCTAAGTGTGGTGATAGAGATGGTGATTACCTTGTGAATCATATCCAATTTCTTGACTTCTTTTTACCCTTTTTCCTTCCCTGGCATGTAATTCTACATAACCACAGTTTCCCCCCACCCCCATTCAACAATTGGAACACATTTTGTTTAGCAATCATGATATTGATTGTACTCCCCACAATGTAAGAGCACTCTTTTCACTTAGTCCCTGTGTTTCCAGTTTCCATTCATCCTTGTTCTCTATTCCTTCCTGCCTTTTGATACTTATCCCTCGGCAAAAGCCAGACTGGTCAGAGGGAACAATAGAGCCAAGAAGTTGCAGGGATCCAGGTAAGGGGAGGGACCCAGGCCCTATCCCCAAGAGGCAGGAAATCAGGGGAATGTGAAGCCAGAGGGGACAATAGAGTGAGCAGTGGCAGGGATCCAGGTAATGGGATGGTGAAGAGGTTTTGAACTGCTAAGGTAGATAAACTTGTCTGTCAGTTTGTTGTACTCTGGTGGCTTGCATGTTGCTGTGAAGCTTGAGGCTGTGCTACTGGTGTTTCAAATGCCACATAGTGCACATATTTCAAAGGAGCTGAGACAGACTAGGAATAAGGAAGAGGCCATCCATTTCTCAAATAATTGGCCAGGAAAAACCTTATGAATAGCAGAGAAACAGTGTCTATTACTGTGCAACTTTATGATTAAACCAGAAACATTGTCTGATACAGTGCAGTAGGATAAGCCCCTTAAGCCAGAAGGTTCTAAAATCCAGCCTTACTTATATAGATAAAGCAAAGCTTTCAAGACTTCCATTTGCTGGCGTGGCATGACTCAAATTGAGAAACAGCTGCAAACATCCATTAATAATCAGAACATGGAAGGTACAAAGTATGAATCTAGAAAAATTGGAAGTTGTCAAAAATGAAATGGATCACATAAAGACTGATATTTTAGGCATTAATGAGCTGAAATGGACCAGTCTGGGCCATTTTTAATCAGACAATCATATGACAACTATGCTGGAATGACAGTTTGAAGAGGAATGGCACGGCATTCATCATCACAAAGGATGTTTCAACATCTATCTTGAAGTACAATGCTGTCAGTGATAGGATAATATCCATAAGCCTACAAGGAAGACCAGTTAATATGACTATTATTCAAATTTATGCACCAACCACCAAAGCCAAAGATGAGGAAATTAAAGAGCTTTATCAACTTCTACAATCTGAAATTGACCAAACATGCAATCAAGATGTGTTAATTATCACTGGTGACTGGAACACAAAAGTTGAAAACAAAGAAGACTCACTGGTAGTTGGAAAATTTGGTCTTAGTGACAGTAACAATGCTGGAGATCAAATGATAGAATTTCACAAGACCAATGTCTTATTCATTGCAAATACCTTTTTTTTTCAACAACGCAAACAGCAGCTATACACATGGACATTCCCAGATGGAATACACAGAAATCAGATTTACTACATCTGTGGTGAGAGTCAATGGAGAAGTTCAGTATCTTCAGCCAAAACAAAGCCAGGAGCTGGTTGTGGAAGAGACCATCAACTGATCATATGCAAGTTCAATATGAAATTGAAGATAATTAAAACATGCACACAAGAGGCAAAACATGATCTTGAATATATCTCTCCTAAATTTAGAGACCATCTAAAGAACAGATTTGATGCACTGAACACCAAGGACCAGAACCAGAATTGTGGGATGACATCAAGAACATCATCAATGAAGAAAGCAAGAAGTCATTAAAATGATGAGAAAAAAAGCAAAGACTAAAATGGATGTCAGAAGAAACTCTGGAACTTGTCCTTGAACAGAGAGTAACTAAAGCACATGGAAGAAATGACAAGATAAAAGAGTTGAACAGAAGATTTCAAAGAGCAGCTCAAGCAGACAAAGCCAATTACTATAATGAAATGTGCAAAGACGTGGAGTTTGAAAACCGAAAGGGAAGAACACAGTTGGCAACTCTCAAGCTGAAGGAACTGAAGAATAAAATCAAGCCATGAGTTACAATATTGAAAGATTCTATGGACAAAATATTGAATGATGCAGGAAGCATCAAAAGAAGATGGAAGGGATACATAGAGTCACTGTACCAAAAAGAACTGGTTAATGTTCATCCATTTCAGGAAGTGACATATGTTCAAGAAGCAATGGTATTGAAGGAAGAAGTTGAAGCTGCACTGAAAGATATGGCAAAAAACAAGGCTTCAGGAATTGAAGGAATACCCACTGAGATGTTTCAACAAAGAGATTTGTAAGACAGCTATCTGGCCAACTGACTGGAAGAGATCCATATTTGTACCCATTTCAAAGAAAGGTGATCCAATAGAATGTGATAATTAT
>NW_006922255.1:383415-385147 GCF_000298275.1 Orycteropus afer afer | reverse complement strand
AAAACATTTGATTGTGTGGATCATAACAAATTGTGGATAACATTTGGAAGAATGAGAATTTCAGAACACTTAATTGTACTCATGAGGAATCTGTACATGGACAACGAGGCTGCCGTTCTAACAGAACAAGGGGAAACTGCATGATTTAAAATCAAGAAGGGAGTGTGTCAAGATTGTATCCTTTCACCATACTTATTCAATGTATATGCTGAGCAAATAATCTGAGAACCTGGAGTATATGAAGAAAAATGTGGTCTCAAGATTGGAGGAAGAATCATTAATAACCTCTGATATGATGATGACACATCTTTGTTTGCTGAAAGTGAGGATGACTTGAAGCACTTACTGATAAAGATTGAAGAATACAGTCTACAGGATGGATTACATCTCAATATAAAGAAAACAAAAATCCTCACAACGGGACCTATAAGCAGCATCATGATAAATGAAGAAAAGATTGAAGTTGTCAAAGACTTCACATTGCTTGGTTCTACAATCAACAACAAAGGAAGCAGCAGTCAGGACATCAGAAAACATATAGCATTGGGCAAGTTGGTTAAAGGATCTCTTTCAAGTGTTGAGGAGCCAAGATGACTCCTTGAGGACTAAGGTGAGCCTAACATAAGCCACAGTATTTTCAATTGCATCATAGGCATGTGAGAGCTGGACAGTGAATAAGGAAGACCGAAAAACTTAGTAAAATAATTCCCTGTACATTAATTTAAATTTCTAAGTAACATGCCTGTTGTCTTTCTCTCTTGCACAGTATAGCTATGTATCTGGGCTCCATCTTACCCTGTCAGTGCTCAAGGATATACTGGGACTTCATTTTCCTGTCAGACTCACATTAGCCTCTCTACTCCCATAATTCAATGGTATTGCCATTTCTGGCAATTGCTCAAGGCAACTTGGATCCTTCCAATAGCCAGATTTTGTTTGTACTAGTCCTTGATACTCTGCTATCATCTAATGATTACCAGTTGCCCAGGTCAGTTGATAATGAGATCCATTACAGTTGAGACAAATAGAATGGAGTAAAATGATGTTTTTCTCTAACCCTCTATCCACAATTGTGAAACATAGACTCAGTCATATATGGCAAAATATATATTTGAGAGTTTGACTTATGTTCTGTGGGGGTCTATCATTGTTCTTAGCCCCTGGTAGTAGTGATATTGGTGATGCCAGTCCTGGTGGTGGTAACTGTGAGAATGAAAAGATGATAACAGAAAGACATCCCTTTCATACAACACATTTTCCTTTGGGTACCAGGCTACTCCATAATTATTTGAAATTAATAGTCCTTAATTTAAATCTAAAGATCACTCTCATCTGGAGAGGATGTGGAGAGATTGGGATTCTGATACACTGCTGGTGGGACTGTAAAATGGTACAAGCACCGTGGAAAGCAGTATGGCAATTCCTTAAAAAGTTGGAAATAAAAATACCATTTGACCCAGCCATTCCATTACTAGGTATATATCCTAAAGAACTGAGAGCCATGACAAGAAGAGACATATGCACACCCATGTTCATCGCAGCACTATTTACAATAGCCAAAAGTTGGAAACAACCTATGTGTCTATCAAGTGAGGAATGGATAACCAAACTATGCTACATACACACAATGGAATACTATGGAACACTAAAGAATAATGTAGAATCTGCAAAACACCGCATAACGTGGATGAACCTGGAGGACCTTATGCTGAGTGAAATAAGTCAATCACAA
>NW_006922255.1:380977-382367 GCF_000298275.1 Orycteropus afer afer | reverse complement strand
ATGGAGGGTGGACACAGGGAAGAGGTAACTATGGGAAGGAAGTGGGAGGGGAGCTGTTGCATTGTGATAAGTTGTGGTCAATGTCATGAGACAAAGTGTATGTGAACTGCTGTATGGAAAGTGAATTTGCTCTGTAAATTTTCACCCAAATCATAATAAAAAAAATAAAAACAAAGATCAGTCTCGGTCACCAAAGGCTGCAGGGACAACTGCTCTGGTGGCCTATGACAAGGTAGGGAAACAGCAAGGTGGGAGACCACCTGTGCTGTGGACTTTCTGCTGTCCGGAGGGCACAGCCATTTTGATTGTTTATACGTGGCAGCCTGAATGAAAACAGGACCTAAGAACAGGCTGAAAATGTGAGTATCTCATGGGAAGCTTTCTCATGGGAAGATATCCAAGTAACCCCAAGGACACTCTGGACCTGGATGACTGAAAAGGTGTGAGGTTTCCCTTGTTACTCTTACACCCCACATCCACTTGGTGAACAGAGGTCTGGCCATTCGCCCACTCCCACCCACCCTCTGGACCCACAGGAACTCCATCCCACTCTGTGTGCTTGGACGGAGCCTGGGTGCCCTGCCCTGCCTTCCCCTGATTTTTTCTTTCTTTCTTTTTATTTTTCAATTTCTTTTTTTCTGGTTTCCAGTTTGCTTCTTTTTGTCTGTTTTAAAACTACTGTTATTACTAATACTTTTCTCCTTTTTACTATTATTCTTCCCTTCCCAGGTCCTAGTTTTCAGTTTTTTTTTTTTTTCTTTTCCCTGTTCCTGGTTGCAAATTTTTCTTTTCTTCTTTTTTCTCATGGTTAATCCTGTCCGTTGGTTTTCTTTGTGCATTTTTTTCCCATTTTTCTTCATTATTCTCCTTCTCTGCCTTTTTTTCTCTTATTGCCCTATCCCCAGATATTGCAGGTTTTCTTGTTTTTTTCACTGACCTTCTTGTTTGTTTAGATGGCACAGGCATTTTGATTGTTTACATGTGGCAGCCATTTTGGATATTTAAAGTGACTGAGGGCACAGCCATTTTGAATGTTTACAAGTGGAAACCGTTTTGGATTTTAAAGTGATAGCATTCTCATTCAGATTCCAGGGACCTAAGAACAGGCAGCGAGGCGGGAAGCAGGGAGATGACAAAAAGAAAAAAAAAAAGAAAAGGGGACTGGAAGAGTTCGAGGAGTCAGACACAGGGACCCAGGTGAAGAGAGGGAACCCAGGTCATGCCCCACAAGGAGGCAGGCAGAAAAGCAGGGAGAGGCCAAAAAAGGTAAAGGGAATAGGAACAGATCAAAGAGTCAACCGCAGGAAGCCAGGTGAGGAGAGGGAACCCAGGCCACCACCCACAAGCAGTGAGGCAGGAAGCAGGGAGAGGACAGAAAAGGCAAAGGGGA
>NW_006922255.1:378667-380126 GCF_000298275.1 Orycteropus afer afer | reverse complement strand
GTACAATGCTGTCAGTGATAGGATAATATCCATATGCTTACAAGGTAGACCCATTAATATGACTATTATTCAGATTTATGCACCAACCCCCAAAGCCAAAGATGAAGAAATTGAAGATTTTTATCAACTTCTGCAGTCTGAAATTGATTGAACATGCAATCAGGATGTGTTAATTATCACTGGTGACACAAATGCAAAAGTTGGAAACAAAGAAGAATCATCGGTAGCTGGAAAATTTGGCCTTGGTGAAAGAAATAATGCTGGAACTCTCATGGTAGAATTTTGCAAGACCAACGACTTGTTCATTGCAAACATCTTTTTTCAACAACACAAACGGCAGCTGTACACGTGGACTTCATCAGATGGAACACACAGGAATCAGATGACCACATCTGTGGCAAGAGGCGATGGAGAAGTTCAATCTCTTCAGCCAAAACCAGGCTAGGAGCTGATTGTAGAACAGACCATCAATTGCTCATATGCAAGTGCAACTTGAAGTTAAAGACAATTAAAACAAGTCCACGAGAGCCAAAATATGATCTAGAATATATCCCTCCTGAATTTAGAAACCTTCTAAGGAATAGATTTGATACATTGAACACCAATGACAGAAAACCAGATGAATTGTGGGATGGTATCAAGAGCATCATCAATGAAGAAAGCAAGAGGTCACTAAAAAGACAACAAAAGAAGAGAAGACCAAAATGGATGACAGTAGAGACTCTGAAACTGGCCCTTGAGCAGAGAGTAGCTAAAGCAAATGAAAGAAATGACAAGATAAAAGAATTGAACCAAAGATTTTAAAAGGCAGCACAAGAAGAAAAAGCCAATTACTATAATGAAATGGGCAAAGACCTGGAGTTAGACAACAAAAAGGGAAGAACACACTTGGCATTTCTCAAGCTGAAAGAATTGAGGAAAAAAATTTAGCATTGAGTTGCAACATTGAAAGATTCTAAGGGCAAAACATTGAGCAATGCAGGGAACATCAAAAGAAGATGGAAGGAATGCACAGAGTCACTGTACCAAAAAAAACTGGTTGATCTCCATCCATTTCAGGAGGGGGCAGATGATCTAGAACCAATGGTTCTGAATGAGGAAGTCGAAGCTGCAATGAAGGAATTGGAGAAGAACAAGGCTCTGAGAATTGACGGAATATTCATTGAGATATTTCAACAAACGGATGTCGCACTGGAGACACTCACTTGGTTATGCCAAGATAATTGGAGGACAGCTACCTGGCCAAATGACTAGGAAAGATCCATATTTGTATCCATTCCAAAGAAAGGTGATCCCACAGAATGTGGAAATTATTACACAATATCATTAATATTGCATGCAAGTAAGATCTTACTGAAAATAATTTTTTTAAAAAAGGAAACAAAATCTGTACCTAACACCATACACAAAAACGAGCTCCAGATGGATCAAAGACTTAAATGTGAAACCTAAAACTATA
>NW_006922255.1:369529-376014 GCF_000298275.1 Orycteropus afer afer | reverse complement strand
TGAGTTGTGATGCTGGCGAAGAATGCTGAAAGTACCATGGACTGCTAAAAGAACTAACAGATCTGTCCTGGAGGAAGTGCAGCCGAGATGCTCCTTGGAAGTGAGAATGGCCAGATTTCATCTCACCTACTTTGGTCATGTTGTCAGAGGACCATTCCCTGGAGAAGGATGTCATGCTTGGTAAGGTGGAGGGTCGACAAGAGTGGGGAAGGCCTTCGATGAGACGGATTGACATGGTGGCTGTGACAGTGGGCTCAAGTATAGCAAAGATCATGGAGCTGGTGCGGGATTTGGGCAGTGTTTCTTTCTGCTGTGCATGAAGTGTCTATGAGTCAGAAGTGACTCAATGGCACCTAACAACAACAACAACTTAAATGCAAGATGATGCAACTACTGTGAAGTAGTTAGAATATGGAACCAAATCACATGTTGAATTCAAAGAACACTTCTAACTTTTAGGGAGATAATTTGATGGGTTTTATAAATGTATATGTGTGGCCCAAAATATAAATAATTGAAAACTCTCACTAAGAGTCACTACTATATCCAATTAACTTCATACAAAAACAGTTTCTCTGATATTCAGGCGGCCAACAAACATATGAAGAAATGTTCACAATCATTAGCCATTAGAGAGATGCAAATCAAAACAACAATTACGTACCATCTTGCCCCAGCACTAGTAGCAAAGTTCAAGAAAACAGAAAATAACAATTGCTGATGAGGATGTGGAGAGATTGGGTCTCTCATACACTGCTGGTGGGACTGGAAAATGGTAAAACCACTGTAGAAAGCAATATGGCAATTCCTTAAAAATTGGAATTAGAAATACCATTTGACCCAGCCATTCCATTACTAGGTATGTATTCTAAAGAAATGAGAGCCAGGACAAGAACAGACATATGCACACCGATGCTCATTGCAGCACTATTTAAAATGGCAAAAAGATGGAAAAAACCTAGTTGCCCATCAACAGAAGAATGGATAACCAAAATATGGTCCGTACAAACAATGGAATGCTATGCAACACTACAGAATAACATAAAATCTGTAAAATACCACGTAACATGGAGGACATTATGCTGAGTGAAGTAAATCAATCACAGAAGGACAAACATTATATTAGTCCATTATTGTAAAAAGTTAAGGAAAGTTTTATACATGGAAGGAAATTTTCTTTGCTGGTTTTCAGGAGTGAGAGGGGAGGGGAAGGAACACTATTAGACAGGTATAGACAAGTATTAATTTGGGTGAAGAAAAGGCAATGGACCAAATGTGAGTGATTGACTCCGTGGCATTGAGGAAGAGGAAGACATAGAGACGTGCATTGGAGATATAGACAACAAAGTTTAATCCTTTTGCACATATAATACTCTGTTGTCAGTGAAGGCAAACATTGATCTACAGGTGGATAGATGGGTGGACAGGCTGAACTATTGGGTATGTTAGGAGCTCTGGTGGCCTAGTGCCTAAGGCATTTGACTCCTAACCAGAAGGCTGGCAGCTCAAACCCACCAGCCACTCCTCGGAAGGAAGATTGAGCAATCTACTTCTGTAGAGATACTGCCTCGGAAACCAAAGAAGGGGTCACTATGAGTCAAATTGACTCGAGGGCAGTGAATTTGATTTGGTTTTGGATGCAGGGGGGAGAGTGCCATGCCCATGATCATGTATAGAGTTGACAAACAATGTTTCTACAAATGTATTAGTATGTTCTATAAGAATTCCCAGGTATGTATTACAGCTGACAAGGGACAAGGTTGTAGTCACTTCTTGGCCATAGCTGGCTACCCAGAGGAAGCAAATAGTTGAACCTACAGGCTCTGGACCAGAGTCACAGGGGACATCAAGCTCAATTGTCATAACATACTACACAAAAACATTGTTTCACATCCTACTTTGGTGAGTAGTCCATGGGATCTTAACAGTTTGCAAGTGGTCATCTATATGCAATGATGGGTCTCTCCTCATCCAGAGAGCAAAGAAGAATGAAGAAAACTAAAGATGCATGGAAACAATTAGTCCAAGGCACTGGTACACCATGACATCCCCAGCCTGTATGACTATGAGACCAGAAGAACTAGATGGTGCCCTGCTACCAGTGCCATCCACTTGGAAGGAAATCTATGTATGAGATCTTGGACAGAGTGAGAGAACAATGTGGAACAAAGGTAAACATCATTAAAAAAAAAAAGGACCAGATTTGCTGGTCTGATAAAGCCTGATGGATCCACTGAGACTATGGCCCCCAGCTGTCCTTCAGGTCTGGAATTGAACTCACTCCTGTGGCTTCCAACCAAACAAAAGACAGGCATATGAGCTGAACATTTACATTAGGTAGACACTCCTTGGAGAGATCAGTCATGGGAGAGTGGAAGGGCTATGTATGCACAGGGAGACAGCTTAGGGGGCAGGAGTGTATGGGAGGGAAGGACACAGAGAAGAGATAACGATGGGGAGGAAATGGGAGGGGAGCTATTACATTGTGGGAAATTGTAGTCAATGTCTGAGACAAAGTGTATGTGAACTGTTATATGGAAAATGAATTTGCTCTGTAAACTTTCACCCAAATCACAATAAAAATTTTAAAATAAAAATAAATAATAAGAAAGGTTCTCTAACCTTCTTTCTAGAGCATTCTGACATAATAGTTCTGTGCTATTGCTGTTACACCTAATGGAATTTGTTGATGGAACATCTGTCCCTCCCCTGAGAGATGAAGACAACCTACGATTGTACAGGGCCCCGTAGATCTTGATCTGTTCCATCTCTCTATCATTAGTGTGTACTATACCCTGTCTGGAGTGGCGAGCACTAGAAATTTTTATCTCACCTATCCCAGGGATCATTTTGTTCCTTCCCATTTTGTGAAGGAGGGTGGGAAGTGTTGTTAGAGCTTGCTATTTTTCTCATAACTGTTGAGTTAATGTTCTCTTTATAAGGGATTACTTGACTAAAGGGGAAAGAATCTTGTTTTTAATTACACCTTTTCATCTGGGAAATTAATGAGCAAGTGGACTAAGTAATGTTTACTGAACAAAAGAACTGAATAAATGGACAAAGTAATTAATCATATTATACTAAGTTTAGATGTTACTTAAAAATAAACATTTCACTAAGTGTTGGAGAAGTATGACCCAACAATTTCATGTTAGAACAGGGCATTGCATATATTGATTCAACAAATATTTACTGAGTACCATCTATGAGTTAGGCCCTGTATTGGGCTGTAGAGACACAATCATTAATCAGAATCAACCCTTGTTTTATATGTCCATGGGTCCAAAGGTGGCATGAACCAATTACTACACTCACACCAAGCAATTTTGAGAGTCAAATCTTGGTACAATGGACCCAGGCACTAACTCAAATTTGGTCTTGTATTAATGAACATTATTGATAAGAATACTTCCCATCATACTCTATCTGAGGTATCATTTTATGTGGCTGATAATGTCCATTAAACAATTCACTTATTTCTCCATATTCCTTAGGGAGACATGTGACTTGTTCAGCACATAGTGAACCTACATTCTTTATTTTATCTGCAAGTACTTTGTTTAAGATTAGCTGCAGGCACTGTGGTTTCTACTGACATTGCAACTGCAGAAATAATAATTGTTGTTGTTGTTAGGTTCCATTGAGTCAGCTCTGACTTATAGCCACCCTATGTACAGCAGTACATAACACTGCATGACCCTGCTTCAGCCTCACAATCCAATAATAACCCCGATAAAAATAATTGTTTTTCAAAGTTATTTTCTGCTTAATAATTTCTTTTAGAAGGATCAGCACAAGGCTGGTTTCTATGAGGCAGAAGTTAAAGATATTCCAAATGTCCAACCTTTCCTAACTGGTATACCACTCCATCATCCTTAAGGTCAAATCCTCTCCTCTCAGTACTCTCCCTCCTGTCTTAGGGTTTCGTATTTCACTGTAACACCTCACAGGACTCAAACTGCCAAGCAAATGGCTCACATGGTGGTGGAGGCTGGGAGGCTGATAAGTCCCAAATCCATGAATAGGTATGGAGGACTCTTCTCATTCATGTGGTTATAGGGCCTGGCAAACCCAAATCATCAGGTCAGATGGCCAGCTGCTGTCCCAAGTCCAGGGATAAGATGATGGTAAGCAGGACAGAAGCATGAAAGAGCAAACTTGGTCCAAACATTCACATATATACCCTCAAAAAAACAGAGGATAATGACTTGGGTTACACTCTCCAGCAAGGTGACACTCAAGATACATCCCAACCTAAACAGCATACCCAAAACCTACTGCCATCAAATCAATTACAACTCATAGAGACCTCTACTGGGTTTCCAAGGCTTCAAATATTTATGGAAGTAGATTGTCTCATCTTCCTCTTGCAAAGCAGCTGGTGGATTTGAACCACTGACCTGGCTAGCAGCCAAGTATTTTACCCATTATGCCATCAGAGCTCCTTTTAATCAGTTGTGGAGGGTAGGATTTACAATACATCACAAAATGAAGGACTGGCTAGAAGGACCATGTTAATTCACTGCACTCCATTTTCAGACCAAGAAAGAGTTCTGTTTAAATTAGAATGCAGCATACCATGATAGACTAGATACTTGGATCCCTGTACCTACAAAACTAATAATAATAATAATAAAGTCTTTTTCAACTTCATAATGAATCTAGCTCCCCTCTGAACATTGTGTACATTCTAGCTTTTTAACTTTAGGTGCACGGACTCTAATTGGACAATTGTGCTTGTTTTCAGAACTTAAGACTCATGCATTATAGGAATACTTAAAAAACAATCTTTATTAAATATCTATTTCTCTACCCACTTGCCCATCTAGAGAGTCTTTGATTAATTTTTGAAAAATAGAGGGGTAAAAACTATAGCATAGAACTTAATCCCTTATACTGATCCCTAATCTGTTTCAACAATACCATCAGTTACCAATGCCACTAGCTTCTCCTTCATAGGTTCAATGATAGGATCTGCTTTCAGGAGTGAGATGACAGGAAGATGTTCTCCTGCACTCACTGTGGCTAGTGTGTTTATGTACCATTATGCCATTTGGATTTTAATATGCCTGGACTCTTTTCCAATGTTTTAAGAACAAGGGGTTTCAGGACTTTCTTGGATTGAAGATTATATATCTGGACAATATCTCAATCTACCCATGATAGCACTGTCCAGATGGTCCTGAACTGCATCCAAGAACATCAGCTTTTTGCCAAAAACACATAAAAGTATGAATTTTATGAAGTTCAATTCTACTTCCTGGTGTATGTAATATCCCCACAAGAGATAGGATGGACCTCTGGAAAGTGAGATCTCTACTGATTACAACACACATCTAATCTAAAAGACTTTCAGTGATTTTTCAGATTTCATGGATAATGGTATTAGAGACACCCTCTTTGTTTTAGCCCTGAGTGTCTCTCTAAACAATCTTCTGAGGAAACACTAGAGATTTCAGTAAACTCCAGATAACTTGCAAAAATTAAAGCACAGTTTAATCTCTGCTGACATCCTGATGTATTCTTACACCTAGAGATACATTATTTATATTAATATTCAAAGAGTCTACTCTCTCCATCTTAAAAAAAAAAATAGGAAACAATAACAGCAAAAAGCTCTGAACTTCTCCATCTACTTCTAGTCCTTTAATATTGGAGTTCCTCAGGACTTCATTCTGCATGTTCTTTTCTCCTCTACTAGATTCTTTCTCCATACAAATCTCATTCTTTCCTGTGAATTTAACTACAGTCTATATGCTGTGTTTGGAAGAGGTACAGCTGGAATGCTCCTTAGAAGCGAGAATGGCTAGACTTCATCTCACGTACTTTGGTCATGTTGTCAGAAGGGACCAATCCCTAGAGAAGGCTATCATGCTTGTTAATGTAGAGTGGCAACAGTGACACAGTTACCTGCAATGATGGGCTGAAGCATGGCAAAGATCGTGAGGATGGAGCAGGACCAAGCAGTGTTTCATGCTGTTTCATGTACATAGGGTCACTTTAAGTTAGAGCCAACTCGATGACACATAATAACAACATCATATGCTGATAACTGTTGAAATTGTGCTTCCAAATCTTATATTCAACTTCCTACATATCTCGGGAAAGTCAAACTGAATGTGTTCCAAACTAAACATTTTATATCCATATTCTCAAATCTTACTTTGGTCATTATTTTCCATTTTAGTAAATATTATCTTCCTATTCATCATTCCAGAAACTTAGAAGTTATCTTTGACATTTCTGTCATTCTTAATTCCCACAAACACCAAACTCTGTAGATCATTCCTCAAAAATATATTTTAAATAGAGCCACTCTTTTTATTCCATTACCACTATGCCACATTCTGAAGAAAGTCCCCTCTAGCTTCCCATAGCCAAACTCCTACTATTGTTGTTGTTGTTGTTAAGTGCCATCGAGTAGTTTCCGACTCATAGCGACCCCATGCACAGCAGAATGAAACATTGCCCTATCCCACACCAGC
>NW_006922255.1:367980-369217 GCF_000298275.1 Orycteropus afer afer | reverse complement strand
AATATCATGGCTTGTGTCAGGCGCACCTTAGTCCTCAAGGAGATATCCTTGCTCCTCAGCACTTGATACAGTTCCTTCGCAGTTCCTTCTCCTATTATACATACTCAGAACACAATGCATTTTTCTTCATATTTCTTGGCACAATTACATTTTGCATTTATAGGATTATGAGGTAAATAAACGTTTGTCTCCTTTCCTAGGTTCTAAACTCCATAAGAATTATGTCTTAGTCTCCTCAGCATGGTACAGCATCAGTTCCCAGGAAATACTTTTTTAATGAATTGCATAATGTAATAATAATTGTTAGCAATGGAACCTGTTCCACAGTTTGTGGAAAATAGATTTTGTGCTAAGTGCTTATACACAGTGCTAAGTGATCTACATACATTATCTCATTTAATCCTTCCAATAATCTTATAAGGAGCTCTAGTGGTGCAGTGTCTAAGGAATTTGACTGCTAACTGGAAGGTTGGCAGTTCAAACTCATCAGCCTCTCTGAAGATTTGAATGGGACAATCCACTTCTGTAAAGATTTAGTGCCTCAGAAAACCAATGGGGGTCGCTATGAGATGGAACTGGCTTGATGGCAGTGTGGGTTTTTTTTTTTTAGTTTATTATTATCTTCAACTATATAAATGAGGAAACTGAGGCCTTGGAGAGTCTACAAATCTCACCCAAGATTACACAATTTGTAAGAAGCAAAGCTACAAGGTCTGTATTTTTAATGGCCATACCAAACTTGTTTTTCTGGAATTTTGGTTGCTATCACATGAATTGATCATTAATGATGTTGTATTATTGTATTACTTTTCCAGTAAGACCCTGCTATATATTATTGGCTGAAATGTTAAGACTTCTCAGATTTGTTTCTCTGTGGTTTACTTATACAGGATCAAAATCTTATTTATAAACACTATTTAGTTTCAAGTGAAGCCTCTCTTTTCTGGTCAATTTTTGTCTTTCAGTTGAAATACTTTTATTCCATCATATTTATTACCCTCATGCAAGAAATGCTAAGTTTATGATATACCACACTCTCCACCATGATTTAAGCTTCTTTATGATACTGTTAAGCTTCTTTAAGATACTTTAAAATACAGGTAACAGCTCAGCTTATAGACTGAGACAGACTAGGAAGAAGGAAGAGGCCGTCCACTTCTCAAAGAATTGGCCAGGGAAAACCTTATGAATAGCAAAGAAACACTGTGTGGTACATTACCACGCACCTTTAGGAATA
>NW_006922255.1:361875-364480 GCF_000298275.1 Orycteropus afer afer | reverse complement strand
GTCATGCTTGGTAGGGTGGAGGATCGACGAAAGAGGGGGAAGCCTTCAACGAGATGGATTGACACTGTGGCTGTGATGATGTGCTCAAGTATAGCAGGGATCGTGGGGCTGGCGCGGCATAGGGCAGTGTTTCGTTCTGCTGTGCATGGGGTCGCTATAAGTCGGAAATGCCTCGACGGCACTTAACAACATAACAACAACAAGATACTGTTCTTTGACAATTAATGGGTTCAAGTCTGACAAAAAGAGGCATAATACACTGATTTGTTTACTCAGTACCCAGGCAAACTTGAAGGATTTTTGGAAATATTTGTGACCCTTTACACCCGCTCCCAATAATAATAGGCACTTACATTTCTTTGCTTAGCTACACTATAAGCTGCATTCAATACTATACTCTCATCTCCATGTTGGTTCAATATATTAGTGATGACAGACTTTTTCATTCTTCATGTGAGTTACTCATTCAAGACATCTAATTTTTTTTTGGGGGGGGGCACCCAAATCAGGTGATATTTTCAGAATAAAATATGCTTGAATTTTTGCAAATACTTGATGTCATTTTTATTATATTCACCATACTATGCAACACTAAAGATTATCATTCACATTGTAGTCTATATGAATGATTCCTCTGGGAGTTTCACAGTGCTCTCCCTTCCTCATTCATAGGTAATTAGTGCACAAATTCAGCCTACTATCACAACAACTTAGAAAGAAAACTGCCAATTATGAACTACACGATCAAAATAATAAAATGTCCTTTCATTTTACTTCTGAATTTGATGCATATATGCTCCCATTTAGAATATTCTAACATTAATTAGAATTCTTGCTGGTAAGCAAAAGAAAGCATCCTCACAAACATGAAAAAAAATAAATTTATCAAAAGGATAATGAGGGCTCACACAATTGACGAGAGGATAGAAAATTAGGAGGATCTGAGGGAGCTTGAATTAAGAAAAACATAACTTCCTTTGGTTCAGAAGATGTTGATTTGCCACCTCCACTGCCATCACCATTATGGCTACTGCTATGACAAAGATCATGTCTATATATATATATGTATATATATGTGTGTGTGTGTGTGTGTGTGTGTGTGTGTCGACATTGTTACTTTGCTCAAAATTTAAAATACAGAGAGAGGGCTTTTAATTGACTGAGTTTAGATCATGTGTCCAACCTCCCTGATTCTCTGAACTCACATTCTCAGGGGCATGGAATTTGGCAGTGGGGTATGAGTGCAAGGAATTATCCTAATGCCAAGATTGCACATAATTGGGAAGAGGTAAATCCCCAGAAGGAAACAGGAATGCTACTAAGAAGAGTGTGGGCTACTAGCAGACAAAAGGGAATAAACTGACACTTGGATACTATATTCCTCCTTCATGTCAATTATGGATTCCACTCACATTACCTACCAGTAATCTCTGACACTGGACATAACATTTCCTGATATGAACTAGTCTGGTAGTTTTGTGTTCCTGGTACTACTTGGGTCAGATACAAAATAAATAGCTTGTTTACAGGTAAGAGAATAGCCTTAAGTGTGAGAGGCATTTTTGTGGGGTTTGTATCCTACTTCGGTGTCTTGCATCTTTCTCATTGACTTTCACAGTATATACCTCACTAAATAAAGATTCTACTATTCCTCAGGCATAGACCTGAGGACAGAGGTATGTGTCAAGTCATGTATAATTCCCTAGGTTCATCACTCATTAAACTGTCATTTAGAAATTGACTCTTTAAACTGTCACTGCAGTAAAAAGATATGGAGTTTTCTTATACTGGGTTGGAATAATATTGCAGGGCCCAGCCACCTGTTAACTTCTGCACCTTCTGTCCTAATTCCATTGTGCCTATATTTTGCTTCATTTGTGCCTGTATTTTACTATATCTTGACTCTACTCTTGATAACCTGATTAACAAACTAATTTTGGTTGAGACTTGGATTCTTAAGTCAGGCTACTTTTTGTTTCTTAAAACCATTAAATACATTACTTAATTTCTTGTTTCATTTATTTCACACCCTTTGAATTAAAGCAATGTTATTATGCTTCTGAATTGTGATTCCACATTAGTCTGTGTTTCATGCCAGTTCAAAGGCCCAAAGTAGTGTATTAGACTTTCCTTCAGTTGTTCTTATAAGACAACTGGTTTTGTATTTACCCAACAGGTTTTAAAATAAGTTATGGTCTGTTGTTGCCCTCTAATGGCCAAAGGTTGCACAGCCTCACTGTTAGATACCTTGGAGTCAGCTCAGACATCTAGCCACCCTATGCATGACAGAAGGAAACACTGACAGGTCCTGTGTCAGCCTCACAATCCTTGATAACCTGAGTCCATCTGGAGACTGAAAGAAAAAAAATGCGTCCAGGTTGTGTTTGATGAAGGAAAGAGACAGCCAAAACAATCAACCATCAACCGTAGTAGGTCAAAAGGGCAGCATTGGCCCAGAGATAAAGCTGAGAAGGCTGGAAGGGATAGGAAAGAAGGATGAAGGGAAATGACAAACACAGGGAGGAAGTGGAAAGAGTGCTGTTACATTGTGGGGACTTCTATGAATGTCACACACACAAAAAATGTGTATGAATTTTTGGATGGA